>NC_066529.1:18253935-18348935 GCF_024679095.1 Eriocheir sinensis | reverse complement strand
GGTGAAGTTATTGCTGGGTAACGTTTGTGGTGGGTAAAGTTAGTGCTGGTTAAAGTTATTGGTGGGTAACGTTAGTGTTGGGTAAAGTTAGTGGTAGTTAACGCTTGTGGCGGGTAAAGTTAGTACTGGGTAAAGTTATTGGAGGGTAACGTTTGTGGTGGGTAAAGTTAGCGGTGGTGGGTAACATTTGTGGTGGGTAACGTTAGCAGTGGAGGGTAACATTTGTGGTGGGCAGCGTTATAGTGGTGGGTAACATTTGTGGTGGGTAACGTTAGTAGTGGAGGGTAACATTTGTGGTGGGCAGCGTTATAGTGGTGGGTAACATTTGTGGTGGGCAGCGTTAGTAGCGGTGGGTAACATTTGTGGTGGGCAGCGTTAGTAGTGGTGGGTAACGTTTGTGGTGGGCAGCGTTAGTAGCGGTGGGTAACATTTGTGGTGGGCAGCGTTAGTAGTGGTGGGTGACATTTGTGGTGGTGGGTAACGTTTGTGATGAGTAACGTTAGTAGTGGTGGGTAACATTTGTGGAGGGTAACGTTTGTAATGAGTAGCGTTAACGGTGGTGGGTAACCCCCGTATGTGTGTTGCTGATTGGGCATCTCCTGGGCAGCTTACCCATGGGGAAGGCCGAACCTGTAAGCTAGACACTGTGCCGAGTCATTCCTCGCCCGGAGCTGTGCAACCTTTTATTTTACTTTACTCTCAAGGGAATCAGTTTTTTTTTCTCTTCTTTGGTGTGTGTGTGTGTGTGTGTGTGTGTGTGTGTGTGTGTGTGTGTGTGTGGTATGAATGTTATTCACCCACGACCTTGATCACGATCTGAGCTCGTCATCGCCAGTAACTACCCTCCCGGATTCAGAAAGGACTTACATCGATTTAAGTCTGAGATACATCCCTCCGCACTTACATTCTAATTCAGAGAGCAGAAAAAAACGATGTAACCGAGGATGTAGCTCGGTTGCGAATAACACCAGTGGTGGAAGTGGTGTAACATTTGCATCCTTTTTTCAGATTTCAATGAAATGGTTTATATATAATGTAGAGATGTTGGAACATGTTACATCTCTCGTAGATTTCACTATATCCGTCAGTCTGTCCACAGCCACGCCCACCCCACCATGGAGTACATCTACACGTTATTGCATGATGGTGTTTTGAGAAGGGAAAGGCGATTCCGTGATCGCCTTGACCCTCTCCTTGACTGATGAAGAACTCATCAGCCATTACAGATTCCCTCGCACGTCTTTGAATTTTCTTCTTAGTTCATCAGGTTGACATGGCACACGTGCTATCGAGTTTTTTTTTTTTTTTAATTGGTTACTTTGCCGTGTAGCTTTGTGAGAATAATGGATGCCGAGTTTTATCGGGTGGTGGTGCAGCCATTTCGTGCGGTCTCAGGTAGTGGTTGGAGTGAGATGGAGTAAGACAGAGGGTAGACGAGAGCCTGCCATGGTGTTCTTCATCTTTTTGCTGTTCCGCTTTGCCTCGTTTCTTAGGTCTTTAGCCTACTATGGTCGTTTTGCATTTCCTTTTTTGATTGTTTTCTACTATTACATTTTTTTTTCTATTTCTCTTTTACTGCTGTGTTCTTTTTCCCACACAGCTGATGACGCAGCTGCCTTGTGATAGGCTGAGAGGATCTGCTTAATTAAGTGATTTGATTCGCTGGCGAGCTTGTTGACGTCATGAAAACTTTCGCCCAATCAGCTATCTTTCTGAATTAGATCCTTCCCATATATTTTTTTTTCGAATTCGGATGTAGCAAAGGATGTGAGGAGGATGTGCGGGGAGGCGGTGGTGACTAGGTTCGAGTCCCACCGAAACACCCTGAGTTTTCAAACCATCGCCGAGTGGCGGAAGATTACCCACACGCTGCCTAGATCAATCTACCCTAACTTCAGCAACTTCCTTCAAGAAGAGCACCAGGGGGTTGCATGGGCCAAACAAGAGTCATGTATCACAGCAACCACTATTAAAAAAATTCACCTGCACCACTAACGAGCTGGGGTCGCCCAGGAGGCCCCTCAAGAAAGCCTACCGGCGCTACAGACAGCACGTAAAAAAAAAAAAAAAAATGAAAAAATAAAAATGATGCGTTGAGCGTTGTAAGGAGCTACATCCTCGAACTTACACTTTTTTTCTGAATTGGCCCCCGACCCGAGCAAGCTCCTTATTGTCGGTCTCTGGGTACTACTGGGACCTTAACACACCACATACTCTTTTCCTCTTGCTCAAGGAGGGACAATAACCGCTCCTCTGTCACTGGAAAAATCCTGGCCTTAGCAGGGCTCGAGCCTCCACCTGCCACACCGTGGCGTGTGGCAGCGCAGAGCTTTACCACTGAGCTACCGGAGCGGTATATATATATATATATATATATATATATATATATATATATATATATATATATATATATATATATATATATATATATGTGTGTGTGTGTGTGTGTGTGTGTGTGTGTGATTGTGTGAGTGTGTGTGTGTGTGTGTGTGTGTGTGTGTGTGTGTGTGTGTGTGTGTGTGTGTGTGTGTGTGTGTGTGTGTGTGTGTGTGTGTGTTCCAATGCATAAAAAGCAGTACGTGTCATACAATTAACAAGCGTGCAATATATACATAATTTCGCTCCTGTTATTATCATTACACACAATGAAAAACGCTACACTAACACCGGCATCCCTCAGTTGGCATGCGGTAATGAAGACAAGATTTCCCTGGAGGGCTAATCACCCGCAAGACAACGATTCGGCCATTCATTAAATTAAGGGGCGTGTAAAAAGAATATTACGGGTCCATAAAAAAGAACGATGAATGAACAATGAAGGAAAGTGGCAATCAGTAACACCTTGGCAGACACATAATTAGTTTCAGTTGTTTAAAAGGCAGCTCTAGAACGGAAATAGAGAAAAAAGAAGTGAGTTAAAAAAATACCAAGAGATAAAAATAGAATAAAGAAGCAGAAAAAGAAGAGTAAGAAGAGAGAGAATGCAAAGAGGAAACAATTCGATGCAACAAGGAAAAAAAAATCAGGAAACGAAGAAAGTGATATTGTTTAAAGACATGAATAAATCTCAGGGTTAGGAAGAAACTGATTCGCTCTTGACCTATGCATTCACATCCGTAGGCCTACACACACACACACACACACACACACACACACACACACACACACACACACACACACACACACACACACACACACACACATACACTTCAATCACAGCAGTAATGAGACACGCAGCCATGGTATGTACGACACTTCCGATATATCTAATGTTCTAATTAAAAATGTAATCACAACCACTAGCACTGCTTAAAAAAAGTTATTAGAAGCCGTGTAAGACATAATGAGGGGGAGAGAGAAGGCGGGGATGACAGTCTTAGACATGACAGCTGATGGAAACTGGCGGTGAAAGTACTCAAGGCCCGCGTGCGCCAAGACCAAGACCAAGAACACAATCGGGAACAAGACCAAGGACTCTCCCCGCCTCGGCTGCCAACACCCCACCGCCGCTGCTCCCTGCCCGCCCCCCGCGACGCCCAGGACACGAACATCTTCCCGCAGTACTTCCTCATCCTCCCCATCTTCCTCCCCGTCGCCTTACTCCCCTCGCACCCACGACACGACGATACTTGAGCGCAGTGACGTTAAACTGGCGCTAAAAAAAGTCTTCGTGGCATCTGCAGGAATATTTAAAACAAAACAAAACATTAACAGCATCGGCCTAGTTTCCCTTCCGCCGGACCACCAGCAGGAGTCAGGGGTCACCGCTCGTCAGGGTGACCCAGTGCCGGGGCTTGTGACCCAGCTTGACCGCTTTAAGGACTGGGTCAACATTATTTTCCGGCACTTTCACTCATGCTCTGATTTCCTTTCTTTGCCCTGGTGCCGTTGATGACCCAGGCGAACGCGAGGTAAGTAAACAAGACAATAACAGACCCAGATTCGCCTCGCCCCACCTTGCTCCGCCGTGTTTTCTGGCAAGGGTCTTCGGGTACGAGGTGTTGCAGGTGCCTTTTACACCTTCACCCTCACTGGCCAGCGCACAGAATGAGGGAATCAGGGCATTCAAGGGGCACCCCATTTTAAGAAGCTTACCAGTGCTTCTCTGCACGATGCCCTGCCCCTGGCTCCTTGCCACACCTCTCCGCGGCCCTGAACGCCCAGTCCTGACACCACGGAATCGGTTGCCCTTTGGCTCCTCGAACTTGTCACCCCATTATACGGACAAAAACTGGTTTGGGATGATCTCCATGTTTGTATATATTGGGTTTAATTACCTACCTACACGCACGCGCACACACGCGCACACACACACACACACACACACACACACACACACACACACACACACTGGCACAAAAACTTCCCCTGGCGCCTCGGCCTTGTGGCAGGTGCTTTGACACTGACCTTGGGTGCCGGGCGAGGGGCAAAAAGCCGCGGGTCGAGTGTGTCTGTGTGTGTGCCTAGCTTTGTTCCGCGCTGGACGGCCCGACGCGGGGCCACGCAGAGCCACTACGAAGAGCCACGTCACGCCAGCCCTATACGGACGCCTACACGTGTTTCCCTGCCCTCCTTGCCTTGACCCTGGTTGGTGATGGTCAAAGTTGCTATTGCCTCCTGTTATCTAATGCTGTGATGTGTTGCTAAGCTAGATCGTCGAAAAAAGTCATCACACTGTCTGCCTACTTACCTACCTATCCATCTTCCAACCACAGACCTTTTCCTCCTCCTCCTGCTTCTCCTCTCCCTCCTCTTCACCATCACCATCACAATTTACAAAAGTTTTCCTTTGGTCAGTTTCGAAGCACTAAATCTAAATCACATTATTGCAGATGAGGGGAGGGAGAGTAAGATAAAGGGAGGCCAGAGCGGAGGTAAGGCTGGAGAGGGAAGTAGAGGGCTGAAGAGGGTTGAGATTAACATGTTTCCTTTAGGTCACTTTCGAACCACTAAATCTAGATCACATTAAACTAAATACATATGAGGGGAGGGAGATCAGAGGGGAGGCAAGGCTGGAGAGGGAAGTAGAGGGCAGGAGAGGGGTAGGAGAAAGACCTAAGGAGTGGAGGGAAGCAGAGCGAGGAGAAGGAGAGGCGAGGGAGGACGATGAGAGAGAGGAGGGGGATCTAATGCCAAGGCTCAGACTAGAGGGTTGTTATTCTTGAACGCATTCACAGTCAACTTCTTTTTTTGAGTCCTTTATGCACGAGCTCTTGAGTGAATAATGCCATCAGCCTCACACACCGACCCAGACGACAACACTCTCTCGCCAAGGAAGGAAGAGAGGAGAGACTTCGGTATTGTGGACAGTGAATACAGTTACGTCAGTTCCTTCCCCAAGTGGAAGCGTTCACTCCTACAGAAGGAGTCCTCAGGCTACAGGGGGAGGAAGAGCTGGCCTTGTTCGTGATGCTGGGCGATCGAGGACACAGGGAAACTTGCAAGCCAAATCGTGTTATCATCTCGCTTTGCTCCAGATTCGCCGCCCAGCAAAAGTTGTTAATATTTTTTTTTAGAGTGTGTAAATATCATTATTATTATTATTATTATTATTATTATTATTAGTAGTAGTAGTAGTAGTAGTAGTAGTAGTAGTAGTAGTAGTAGTAGTAGTAGTAGTAGTAGTAGTAGTCAGGAGTTAGTTGAGTGGTAGAGTAGTAGACTAGTAGTTAGTAGTTAGTAGTTGTTAGTAGTTAGTAGTAGTAGCAGTAGTAGTAGTAGTAGTAATAGGGGTTCTCAGCTGCGCTAGACATATCGAAAGCTTTTGATAGAGTCTGGCACAACTCTGCTTTCTAAACTGCCCTCTTTCGGATTCTATCCTTCTCTCTGTTCCTTTATCTCCAGTTTCCTTCCCGGCCGTTCTATCTCTGCTGTGGTAGACGGTTACTGTCCTTCCCCTAAACCTATCAACAGTGGTGTTCCACAGGGCTCTGTTCTATCATCCACTCTTTTCCTGTTATTCATCAATGATCTCCTTTCCATAACAAGCTGTCCTATCCACTCATACGCTGATGACTCCACTCTGCATTATTCAACTTCTTTCAACAGAAGACCCTCTTAACAGAAACTTCATGACTCCAGACTGGAGGCTGCAGAACGCTCAACCTCAGACCTTGCTATCATTTCCGATTGGGGTAGAAGGAACCTTGTGTCCTCCAGTGCCTCAAAAACCCAGTTTCTCCACCTATCAACTCAACACAATCTTCCAAACACCTATCCCTTATTCTTCGACAACACTCAGCTGTCACCTTCTTCAACACTAAACATCCTTGGTCTATTCTTAACTCAAAATCTTAACTGGAAACTTTACATTTCCTCACTCACTAAATCAGCTTCCTCGAGGTAGGGCGTTCTGTATCGTCTCCGCCAGTTCTCCCCCGCACAGTTGCTATCCATATACATGGGCCTTGTCCGCCCTCGTATGGAGTATGCATCTCACGTGTGGGGGGCTCCACTCACACAACTCTCTTGGACAGGGTGGAGTCAAAGGCTCTTCGTCTCATCAGCTCTCCTCTTCTTACTGATAGTCTTCTACCTCTTAAATTCCGCCGCCATGTTGCCTCTCTTTCTATCTTCTATCAATATTTTCACTCTGATTGCTCTTCTGAACTTGCTAACTGCATGCCTCCCCCTCTCCCGCGGCCTCACCGCACACGACTTTCTACTCAAGCTCATCCCTTTACCGTCCAAATCCCATACGCACGAGTTAACCAGCATTTTCACTCTTTCATCCCTCACGCTGGTTAACTCTGGACCAATCTTCCTTCATCTGTATTTCCTCCTGCCTACGACTTGAATTCTTTCAAGAGGAGAGTATCATGACACCTCTCCTCACGAAATTGACCTATCTTTCGGCCACTCCTCTGGACTCTTTTTAGGAGCAGTAAGTAGCGGGCTTTTTTTTTCATTATTGTTTCTTTTTTTTTGCCATTGGACTGTCTCCTTTGGTGTAAAAAAAAGTAGTAGTAGTAGTAGTAATAGTAGTAGTAGTAGTAGTAGTAGTAGTAGTAGTAGTAGTAGTAGTAGTAGTAGTAGTAGTAGTAGTAGTAGTAGTAGTAGTAGTAGTAGTAGTAGTAGTAGTCAGACCATCTATCAACCCGGACTCTAGATTCTGTCGAAGAGAGGATCAAAGAAAGATGAGTTCCGGGGGACAGATTGAGCCAAGCAAGATGTCTCTTCGTCTCATCAACTCTCCTCCTCTTACTTGCAGTTTTCTACCTCTAAAATTCCGCCGCAATGTTGCATTTCTATCGTCTATCGATATTTTCATGCCGATTGCTCTTCTGAGCTTGCTAACTGCATGCCTCCCCCTTCCAACGGCCCCGTTGCACTCTACGTTCTACTCAAGCTCATCCCTATACTGTCCAAACCCCTTATGCAAGAGTTAACCGGCATCTTCATTTTTTCATCCCCTTCACTGGTAAACTCTGGAACAGCCTTCCTTCATCTGTTTACCTCCTGCCTATGACTTGACCTCCTTCAAGAGGAGAATATCAAGACACCTCTCCACCCGAAATTGACCTCTCTTTTGGCCACTCTTTGCTTTTATCTGTTTAGGAGCAGCGTTCAGCGTTTTATTTTTCTCTACACTTTTTTACGCCCTTGAGCTGCTTCCTTTCCTGTAAAAAAAATACAGAAAAATGAATAAATAAATAAACACTTGCCTGCGCCACAACGGGCCTGGGCCCATCACCAGATCCCACCAAGAAGGCCCACCGACGTCACACCCCAAACGTAAACGAAAATAGTAGTAGTAGTAGTAGTAGTAGTAGTAGAAGTAAAAGTTAGTTAGTGTCATTACTATACTTTTAATACTTTGTTTACTTCTGTTCTGATGCAATTACAATTATTATTCTCTCTCTCTCTCTCTCTCTCTCTCTCTCTCCTTCACACCGACCTCTCCTGTCTCTTCCCCACCCACCCTCTCTTCAGTCTCTACGGCCTACTCCCCTACCCCCGGCCCCCTCGCTCCCCACACCGCACCAACCGCCCCTTGGTTACGCTAACCTCTGTAACCTCGATGCCATGCTGACACGAACAAATTTCTCCACACCGCACTAATAATATCTCCATCCCAACTCTCTCTCTCTCTCTCTCTCTCTCTCTCTCTCTCTCTCTCTCTCTCTCTCTCTCTCTCTCTCTCTCTCTCTCTCTCTCTCTCTCTCTCTCTCTCTCTCTCTCTCTCTCTCTCTCTCTCTCTCTCTCTCTCTCTCTCTCTCACCCTTTGAAAACAATGTATCAGCCTATTGTATTAATTATAAATCTAACTATACGACTGTCAATATCGCTAAATTAATAGGAATATTAATAAAAGTGTCATTCTACAGTATATAACATTACTTTTTTATTTTTTTACAATAAAGGAGGCAGCTCAAGGGCACACACACACACAAAAAAAAAGCCCGCTACTCGCTGCTCCTAAAAAAGAAACAAAAGAGGTGTCCAAAAGTAAGGTCAAATACGGGAGGAGAGGTGTCCTGATACCCTCCTCTTGAAAGAGTTCAAGTCGTAGGCAGGAGGAAATACAGATGAAGGAAGATTGTTCCAGAGTTTACCAGCGTGAGGGATGAAAGAGTGAAGATGCTGGTTAACTCTTGCATAAGGGGTCTGGACAGTATAGGGATGAGCATGAGTAGAAAGTCGTGTGCAGCGGGGCCGAGGGAGGGGGGGAGGTATGCAGTTATAGCATCTTCCATTTAGCGTAACCCGTTTCTGGGTCGTGATCTGTAGAGTCCCTCATAGAGTCCCGACAACCTAAGATTTGGACGCCATTATTGGCCCTGTGTTTTCGCCGCGCTTTTCAAACACTAGCACGCGGTCTCGCGGCGAAGACAGGGCCAATAATGGCGTCCAAATCTTAGGCTGTCGGGACTCTATCTATCAAGGGACTCTACAGATCATGACCCAGAAACGGGTTACGCTAAATGGAAAAGGCTATTAGCAAGTTCAGAAGAGCAGTCAGCGTGGAAATATCGATAGAAGATAGAAAGAGAGGCAACATTGCGGCGGAATTTAAGAGGTAGAAGACTATCAGTATGAGGAGGAGAGCTGATGAGACGAAGAGCCTTAGCCTCCACTCTGTCCAAAAGAGCTGTGTGAGTGGAGCCCCCCCCACACATGAGATGCATACTCCATACAAGGGCGGACAAGGCCCCTGTATATGGACAGCAACTGTGCGGGAGAGAAGAACTGGCGGAGACGGTACAGAACGCCCAGCCTCGAGGAAGCTGATTTAGTAAGAGATGAGATATGAAGTTTCCAGTTGAGATTTTGAGTTAAGGATAGACCGAGGATGTTTAGTGTTGAGGAAGGTGATAGCTGGGTGTTGTCAAAGAATAGGGGATAGTTGTTTGGAAGATTGTGACGAGTGGATAGGTGGAGAAACTGTGTTTTTGAGGCGTTGAAGGACACCAGGTTCCTCTTGCCCCAATCGGAAACAATAGAAAGGTCTGAGCCTAAGCGTTCTGCAGCCTCCAGCCTTGAGTCGTTAAGTTCCTGTAGGGTGGGTCTTCTATTAAAAGAAGTTGAGTAATGCAGAGTGGAATCATCGGCGTAGGAATGGATAGGACAGTTCGTTTTGGAAAAAAGATCATCAGTGAACAACAGAAAGAGAGTGGGAGATAGGACAGAACCCTGTGGGACACCACTGTTAATAGATTTAGGGGAAGAACAGTGACCGTCTACCACAGCAGAAATAGAACGGTCAGAAAGGAAACTGGAGATAAAGGTACAGAGAGAAGGATAGAAACCGTAGGAGGGTAGTTTGGAAAGCAAAGATTTGTGCCAGACCCTATCAAAAGCTTTTGATATGTCCAGCGCAATAGCAAAGGTTTCACCGAAACGGCTAAGAGAGGATGACCAAGAGTCAGTTAAGAAGGCTAGGAGATCACCAGCAGAACGCCCCTTGCGGAACCCATACTGGCGATCAGATAGAAGGTCAGAAGTGGAAAGGTGCTTTTGAATCTTCCGGTTAAGGATTGATTCAAAAGCTTTAGATAGACAAGAAAGTAAAGCTATAGGACGGTAGTTTGAGGGATTTGAGCGGTTACCCTTCTTAGGCACAGGCTGTATGAAGGCATGCTTCCAGCAGGAAGGAAAGGTAGATGTTGACAGGCAGAGGCGAAAGAGTTTGACCAGGCAGGGTGACAGCACGGAGGCACAATTTTTAAGGACAATAGGAGGCACTCCATCAGGTCCATAAGCCTTCTGAGGATTGAGGCCAGAGAGGGCATAGAAAACATCATTTAGAAGAATCTTTATAACAGGCATAAAGGAGTCAGAGGGGGGATGAGTAAGAGGAATATGCCCAGAATCATCCAGAGTGGAGTTTTTAGAAAAAGGTTGAGAGAAGAGTTCAGCCTTATTAGAGATAGATGAGACGGCAGTGTTGCCGTCAGGACTGAGGAGTGGAGGGAAAGATGAAAAAGTGAAGTTGGAGGAGATGTTTTTGACTAGATGCCAGAAGTCACGGGAAGAGTTAGAGAAAGCAAGCTTTTGGCATTTTCTATTAATGAAAGAATTTTTGGTTAGTCGGAGAATAGATTTGGAACGATTTCGGGCAGAAATGTAAAGTTCATAATTAGCATTAGTTTGAAGGCTCTGGTAACTTTTGTGAGCTGCCTCTTTATCATTGACAGCACGAGAACAAGCGTGATTAAACCAAGGCTTTTTAGCGTGAGGAGTAGAGAAAGAACGAGGAATGTATGCCTCCATTCCAGAGACAATCACCTCTGTGATGCGCTGAGCACACACAGAGGGGTCTCTAATCTCTATCCTGGAAGCAATAATCATTCCACGGGAAATCGGAAAAGTACATCCTCAGGTCGTCCCACCGAGCTGAAGCAAAATGCCAGAAGCATCGCCTCTTCGGTGGGTCCAGAGGGTGTACAGGAGCGATAGGACAGGATGCAGAAATAAGATTGTGATCGGAGGAGCCCAACGGAGAGAACAGTTTGACAGAATAAGCAGAAGGGTTTGAGGTAAGGAAGAGGTCTAGAATGTTGGGCCGGTCTCCAAGTCGGTCGGGAATACGTGTAGGGTGCTGGACCAACTACTCTAGGTCGTTGAGGAGAGCAAAGTTGTAGGCTTGTTCACCAGGATGGTCAGTGAAAGAGGATGAAAGCCAAAGCTGGTGGTGAACATTGAAATCTCCTAGGATGGAGATTTCAGCGAAGGAGAGGGTCAAGATGTGCTCCACTTTAGAATTCAAATAGTCAAAGAATTTTACATAGTTGGTAGAGTTAGGTGAGAGATAAACAGCACAGATGTATTTAGTAATAGAATGACAATGAAGTCTTAGCCAGATGGTAGAAAATTCAGAAGAGTCAAGGTTGTGGGCACGAGAGCAAGTGATGTCGTTGCGCACGTAGGCACAACATCCAGCTTTGGATTGAAATTTAGGATAGAGATAGTAAGAGGGAACAGAGTAGAGATTGCTGTCAGTAGCCTCAGAAACCTGTGTTTCGGTAAGGAAGAGGTGTGGTTTAGAGGAGGAGAGATGATGTTCCACAGAATGAAAATTAGAGCGAAGACCGCGAATGTTGCAGAAATTGAGAAGAAAGAGGTTCGAGGAGTTATCAAGACACCTCTCGGGTCGGCAGCCAGTAGGGGAGTCCTCCCTGGGGAAATTTGTGGCCCCCCCCCCAGGCGGGGACTCCGAGGCTTGATGTAGGTGCGCCATTTTGAAATTTGAATTTTGGGAAAAGGTGTATATGTTGTGTGAATGTAGTGTGGTGTGGATAAAGAGAGGATCTGTCTTTAGAGAGCATGCTGAACTACTCTCCGGTGTTGGTGAGACAATAGGGAAACGGTTAGTGAGGACATGGGAAGGGTCTTTGGAGGGCTTCAGCTCCCTTCTCACCTCCCATATATACCTCACCGGGAGTGGCTTGTGCCCGTCGGTAGGTGCCTTCCTACCTACTCCTACTTAGTACCTACTACTTACTACTACTTTCAATCATAATCAATAATCAGTCATTATTACTACATGTACTACCATTATTCCTGCTGTCATTAATATCAATATCTATAATTTTATAAATGCCTGACCCTCCAAACCAAAGAAGATGCTGCGTTTGTACAAAAGAATATCACATATGTATAAATTGTGCATGTGTTAAGGAGAAAAGACGCTGTACGAATTGTAAGAAGACCGATAGGTCCCAAAATCTCCTGGGCAGGGATCAGAGCAGGGAGGATAACGATGAGGCGCGACACCACGGGGACAATGAGGGCCGCCGGGGGAGGAGTGATCGGGGGGAGGGGGTGTCGGAGGGAGCTGCTGCACAACCGCCACCTCCATATCCCCCTCAACCGGTACCACCCCTTCCATTGGCACCTCCAATGCTGCCACTACCAACACCACTACCACCACCCCCTCATCACTCTTCCTCTTCGACTGGACAGGGCACGACGGAGGTCGGGAGAAGCTTTGCTTGGAAGGGGCTAGCGGAGGGGGAAGCAACGAGGTGGGTGGATGACACATACCTTGAAGTTGTTGGGTGGTCTGCTAGCAATCTTTTTGAACCACTAAGATGTGGAGCCACGACATTTATCATCAAAGAAATTGTCACCCTGTTAAATAACTACATCCAAAACACACAACTGGCGCCCCTATCCCTGAAAACTGTAATCACCTTCCCCCATCTCTTCCTCCAAAAAGCACACCCAAAAACCAAACAAGCCGAAAATATCGAGGCATTAAAAAGGCGAGTTGCCTTGTGGCAAACTAACGAGTTAGATGCCCTCCTTGGAGAAGCCAGGGCCATACAGGAGAGGCTCCCCGGACCCCAACAAAACAACACCTCCACAGAAGACAGGGCCCGGAAGTTTGTAGACAAAATGCGACAAGGCAACGTTGCGTCTGCAACATGAGCCTTGTCAGAAAATTCCACACGGGGTGTGCTTCCACTCACCAGGGACACGATCAGTCAATTCAGGGAAAAACATCCTCCACCGAGTGACCTGAAGGGACTAGCAGGATGTCACCAACCACCGAATCCAGTTATATACGAAAGGATAACAGGAGAGATGGTGTGGAAGAAGGCCCTCCAGACTCGTGGCAGCGCGGGGCCCTCAGGACTTGATGCACGGGGATGGCGAAGCTTGCTGGGCAGCGCCAACTTTGGCAATGCAGCTGGTAACTTGCGCAATACCATTGCAGCACTGGCAAGCAAACTCGCCTCCTCCAGCTGCCACTATGTGGACGCCCTGACTGCATGCCGCCTCATTCCCCTGGACAAGAGGGCGGGATGCAGGCCTATAGGAGTCGGAGAAGTCCTGCGGCACATAGGCAAATGCATCATGGCTGTCGTCAAACAAGATATGAGAATGGCAGCAGGGAACCTCCAAGTTTGTGCGGGGCACCAGGCAGGAGGAGAAGCAGCAGTCCATGCCATGCGGGAAATATTTGACCACGTGGAGTGCGATGCAATGCTTCTTGTTGACGCCAAAAAATGCCTTCAACACAATAAAAGAATCAGAAGAGGTGGCCAAAAGCAAGGTCAGATTCGGGAGGAGAGATGTCCTGATACCCTCCTCTTGAAAGAGTTCAAGTCGTAGGCAGGAGGAAATACAGATGAAGGAAGATTGTTCCAGAGTTTACCAGCGTGAGGGATGAAAGAGTGAAGATGCTGGTTAACTCTTGCATGAGAGGTTTGGACAGTATAGGGATGAACATGAATAGAAAGTCGTGTGCAGCGGGGCCGCGGGAGGGGGGGAGGCATGCAGTTAGCAAGTTCAGAAGAGCAGTCAGTGTGGAAATATCGATAGAAGATAGAGAGAGAGTAGTAGTAGAAGTAGAAGTAATAGTTAGTAGTAGTAGTAGTAGTAGTAGTAGTAGTAGTAGTAATACATAGTAGTAGTGGTGGTGGTAGTAGTAAACAAACAATAAAAAGACGATAAAGTAACACAAAAACCCAACGAGGAAATGATGGAGGATAAAACCAGAGGTGAAAAAAGACGGGTAGTGAAAAAAAGTAAAAACAAAAACTCGCTCTCCACTCCCACGTCCTCCTTTAGACTACGACACCAGGCACCCATGGCAGAAAAAGAAAAAAAAGAAAGAAAACAAGTCTGTCCTCATCGTCATGCCCATCAATCTATCAGAGCAGAACAGGAATACGGCGACGAGAGAGAGAGAGAGAGAGAGAGAGAGAGAGAGAGAGAGAGAGAGAGAGAGAGAGAGAGAGAGAGAGAGAGAGAGAGAGAGAGAGAGAGAGAGAGAGAGAGAGAGAGAGAGAGAGAGAGAGAGAGAGAAAGAGAGAGAGAGAGAGAGAGAGAGAGAGAGAGAGAGAGAGAGAGAGAGAGAGAGAGAGAGAGAGAGAGAGAGAGAGAGAGAGAGAGAGAGAGAGAGAGAGAGAGAGAGAGAGAGAGAGAGAGAGATAGAGAGAGATTGATTGATTGATTGATTTATTGGCTCAAGGCAGTTACATAGATTATTTTACATTTGTCTTCTTGCCACTAGTCCATTGAGCCGTAGCTCTCTTATGGACTACATGTTATATATATTTATATATAAGTGAGCATAACAGGTGCGACAAGGTCTCTCAAAAATATATTAAAGATTGCAAAAAAATTAAGTATGGCTAACTCAGAATGCATACTCTATATACAAAATTAATGAAAATAGGCGTTTGTTCCTGATTAATAGAACAAAGTGATAATACTACTAATAATAACAATAACAATAGCAACAAAAATACTACTAACAGTAATAATAGTTTCATAACAATATTACTAATAATAATGATAATAACAATAAAAAAAATAATAATAATGACAGACATGATAATAATGAGACATGATAATAATGATAGACATGATAATAATGATAGACATGATAATAATGATAAACATGATAATAGTGACAGTAGTAACGCATAATAATAATAATAATAATAATAATAATAATAATAATAATAATAATAATAATAATAATAATAATAATAATAGTGATAATAAAATTATAATAGTGATACTGATCCTGAACATTACTATTACATATTCTAATAGTAGTAGTAGTAGTAGTAGCAGTGGTAGTAGCAGTGGTAGTAGCAGTGGTAGTAGCAATAGAAAGGAGAAGGATAGGCCTTAATGTGAGGTAGTTAAGGTATATTTCACTGAAAATATTAAGTATAATTACCATGTAACAATGAAAATAAATTTCTTTAAATGAGACTAGATTATCATTATTTAGAAGGACTGAGGCAAGTTATTCCAGTTTTTGATCGTGACAGAACACTCTGCTGGGCGTGTGGTCCTGCATAACGTGGACGCAATTGATGAGTTCTACAGGTCAGAGTGGGGCATCACAGTAAAGCCAGGGTATACAGGGAAAGAGTGAAGAGCTTTGTGTACAAATAAGTTAGGTCGAAGGTATATAATATCGGGAAGCTTTAACAACCTAAAATCTCTAAAAATACAGTTTGTATGAGCATACCGATCTTTAAAGAACATAACACGTAAGAGTTTTTTTTGTGAAATAATCAGGCTGTCGATGAAGGTGTTATAGGCGCCTCCCCATATGGCACAACAGTATAGAAGGTGCGGATATATTAGAGATAAATAAATTTGCCGTAAAGAGTTTTGGTTCAAACAATCTCTTGATTTTACCATGTCAATGTGTTGTTTCCATTTTAATTTATTATCGATAGTTATACCTAAAAATTTAAAATCAGTAACTACATTTAATGCAAAATTATTTATTTTTATTGATGTATGAACTGGCTGAGTCGTGAGTGGACTAGAAATCATGAACTTAGTTTTGTTAATATTTAATGTTAATTTATTACTCATGATCCAATTTGATACATTGATAAGCTCAGTATTTAAAGTGTCTGTTATATCTTCAAGATCATGTCCTTGAATGAAAATTGTGGTATCGTCGGCAAATAAAAGGAATTTTAATTTATTGCTGCTATGAATTATGTCATTGATCTCTATTAAGGAAAGAATTGATCCCTGGGGCACACCACATGCGGAATCTGTATATGGCGATGACACATTGTTAAACGATGTACATTGTTTCCTGTGTGCTAAGTAACTTTTGAACCAATTATGCGCATTGCCACGAATTCCATAAACAAACAATTTATCTAGTAGAATGTTATGAGAAATGGTGTCAAAAGCTTTAGTGAGATCACAGAACACAGTTATCTGGAACATTTTTGCATCCAAAGCATTGTAAATATTTTGACATAGATGGTGAAGTGCTAATTCAGTAGAATACTTAGGACGGAAGCCATACTGAACGGAGGTGAGGAGTGAGTGTTTGGACAGGTAATTCATTAGTCTTACTGACATCATTTTTTCAAAAATTTTGCTAAAGCTGGGTAAGATGGAAATAGGTCTGTAATTAAGTGGTAATGAAGAGTCTCCCTTCTTAAAGATTGGAACAACACGTGCCATCTGCAGGTGACTCTTTAAAAGATGTATTAATTATATAAACTAAAAGAAAATTTGAATCAACATTCCTTAAGATTAGGTCACAACATTCCTTAATTATTTTAATACTAATGTCATCATGTCCTGGGAAGAGACTTTATATTAAGAATGACAGACTTAACTTCTGGTAGTGTAGTGGGTCGTAAGTAGAAAGAAAATGGAACCGATTCGGGGAGATAAGTGGTAAAATGTTCGTGGCTAACGTGTTGACAATATTACTGAAATAGTTATTGAAAGCGTTCGCTATATTAAAAGAATCTGTTACGGTATCACCATTGAATAAAAAGATGAACGAAGTTTCGCTTGTTTTTACCGAGTAGACTATTTATAGTAGACCAGGTCTTTGGAGTCCCTTGACAATTTGTTTGAAAATCAGACCACATGGTCCAGACTTGGTGGTCTGTCCTTAAACCTAAGTGATTTTACATTAATCAGAAGACTCCAAAACGTTGCATTTCTTTTGATA
Source organism: Eriocheir sinensis (assembly GCF_024679095.1). NCBI lineage: Eukaryota > Metazoa > Arthropoda > Malacostraca > Decapoda > Varunidae > Eriocheir > Eriocheir sinensis. Next base: position 18,332,026 of record NC_066529.1, on the reverse strand, counting down.
TTAAGTTGAAGGAAGTGACGGTCGAGCTTATTTTTGAAGGAGTCAATCGTGTTACACTGGACCACTGACGGTGGAAGCTTATTCCATTTTCGCACTACAACGTTGGTGAAGAAAAATTTGGTGCAGTCTGAATTTACTTGTCTACATCTGAGTTTTACGCCATTGTTCCTCGTGCGCAAAGTGTCATCGATCATAAACAATGTTGATCTGTCTACATTCGTGAAACCATTAAGTATTTTAAAACATTCGATCAGTTTTCCTCGGAGGCGACGTTTCTCAAGAGAGAACATGTTAAGGGTAGAAAGCCTTTCTTCGTAGGATTTGTTGCGCAAGGAAGGGATCATTTTGCATGGTGGGGAGACCAAAACTGTACCGCATATTCCAAGTGGGGTCTGACTAAACTGTTGTTGAGCGGGAGTATTACATCTTTATTCTTGAATACAAAGTTTCTTTTAGTGAAGCCCAACATTCTGTTCGCTTTATTTGCTGCATCGATGCATTGCTGTGAGAATTTGAGGTTTGACGCGATTTTGACCCCCAAGTCTTTGACGCATTGAACGCTTTTGAGTTTAACGCCGCGCATTTCGTATTCGAACTTCTTATTCCTCGTTCCAACTTGAAGGACCTGGCACTTGTCTACGTTAAAGGGCATCTCCCATCTATCCGACCAAGCTGAAATTTTGTGCAAATCCTCTTGGAGGCTTTGCACTCTTGAGAACCGAGTTACCAATCTTTGTGTCGTCTGCAAATTTACTAATGCGGTTATTGAGTCCAACATCCACGTCGTTGATGTAAATAATGAAGAGCACTGGGCCAAGGACCGAGCCCTGAGGGACGCCACTAGTGACAGGCGCCCACTCTGAGTTAAATCCGTCAATCACTACTCTTTGTTGTCTGTTGCTCAACCAATTCGCGATCCATTGGTTTACTTGACCGTCAATACCTATTTGCTTTAATTTGTAAAGTAATTTATGATGCGGGACTTTATCAAACGCTTTCTGGAAATCAAGATAGACTACGTCCAGTGATTTGGTTACGTCATAAACAGTGAAGAGGTCGTTATAAAAGGTTAATAGGTTTGATAGGCAGGATCTTTTTGTTTCGGAAGCCATTGTAGAGTCCCCAATCAATGAGGCTTTTCAAGGTAATTCAATTTTGTCTCTAATTATGCCCTCAAGTAGCCAACCGAAGTTAGAGAGAAATAGCCTTTACACTGATTAGTTTTATTTTCTTTTGTCGACTTCGCGGTTCTAGTTGATAAGACTGATAGATAAATAGGTAGATAGATAGATAGACAGATAGATAGACATAAATACGAAGTGACAAATATATGTAGATAGATAGATAGGAATAGAAAAATGGATATAGATAGGAAGAGAAAAAAAGTGAGAATATCAGGAAGAGGTTGTTACACATAAGCGAGGGAAGGACACACACACACACACACACACACACACACACACACACACACACACACACACACACACACACACACACACACACAAGCACAAAGAAGAAAAAAAACAAAGGCTGAGGCTGATGAGTGATGAGGACTCTCTCTCTCTCTCTCTCTCTCTCTCTCTCTCTCTCTCTCTCTCTCTCTCTCTCTCTCTCTCTCTCTCTCTCTCTCTCTCTCTCTCTCTCTCTCTCTCTCTCTCTCTCTCTCTCTCTCTCTCTCTCTCTCTCTCTCTCTCTCTCTCTCTCTCTCTCTCTCTCTCTCTCTCATTCACTCCTGACCTCTCCTGAGAGACGGACGTGTCCTCCCCGCTGCACACCACAGCCTAGCTTACCCGCGCTGCACGCCTTGGCAACCCTGTGTTTTCGTTGTGCTATTTGGCTTTGCGTTAGCTTTCACGTGTGTTTGTGTGTTCTCGCTTGTGGACTTTGTGTGTTGCCTGTGATTTCCCGACACGTGTTTAGTGTGTGTTCGTTTGTGGCTTCTGCGAGTGTGTCTGCCTGTGGTTGCCTCTGTGATTTGTGTTTCCGGTGTTTTTGCGTGTGATTTGGCTGCTTCCGAGTGTTCTGAGTGGGTTTCAGAGTGTTTCAAGTGTGTTGTGTTTCCGGTGTTTTTGCGTGTGATTTGGCTGTTTCCGAGTGTTCTGCGTGGGTTTCAGAGTGTTTCAAGTGTGTTGTGTTTCCGGTGTTTTTGCGTGTGATTTGGCTGTTTCCGAGTGTTCTACGTGGGTTTCCGAGTGTTTCGAGTGTGCTGTTGTGTTTCCGGTGTTTTTGCGAGTGACTTGAGGGTGTTTAATCGTGCTTATGCTTGAGTTTCTGAGTGTTTCGTGTGTTTCGAGAGTGTTGTTGTGTTCCCGAGTTTTTCACGCGTGATTTGGGTGTGTTGACAGCTCACCCTTTGAATTCCCTGAGGATTCAATCTGCTCCTCCTCACAACAAACTCTTTAAAACCCCTAAAGGATTAATCCTTCCTATCCCAATTTCCCTCACCTCACCTAAGCCCCCCCACCCTCGCTCACCTCACCTCCCTTCTGCTCCTCCTCATCCCAAAAAAAGCTATTTGCAACCCACTGACAAAACACCAAGAAACAGTAACGTTGAACATTTGTGCGTACGAGTAAACATTGCAAAAGTCAATTTAAATATATCTGTCACCTACAGACCTCCCGGGCAATCACTCGATGACGACCTTGAAATGTACAGCGTCTTAAGGCAGTCACTTAATAACAACGACTCACTGATATTAGGAGACTTTAACCTCCCCCATATCGACTGGGCGACACGGTCAGGTACAGAAGGCGTGTCACATAGAATGATCGAATTTCTAGAAGAAAATTATCTAAGCCAAATGATTTCTGAGCCAACTCGGCAAAATGATATACTCGACCTTGTTATAACGACGCAAGATAACCTAGTCAGTAATGTCACGGTAAGAGAACACCTCGGTTCTTGCGATCATAAGTTAGTGCGTGTCGACATTAGAGCTCAATCATCAGTGACTGAAAATAAAGTAAAGGTGCCCAATTTCAAAAGAGCTAACTTCGTAGAAATCCGACAAAAACTAACAGAAATACAACTATCAGATGACGGCAACGTAGAGGAAGCCTGGCTAAGCTTTAAAAATCACTTACTCACTCAGCAGAACACATTCGTCCCCTTGTGCGAGAAGCGAATTAATACTAATAAAAGCCCACCGTGGTTTAATAGCGAAATTAAACAATCAGTCAATGAGAGAAAATTGTTTTACAGGTTACAGAAAGAACAAAGCACGCCCGAAAATATTAGACTTTATAATGATGCCAGGCGACGAGTAAAAAGACTAGTATGTCAGGCAAAGCGTAGATATGAAGAAAATATTGCAGCCTACTGTAAAAATAATCCGAAATCTTTCTTCAGTTACATAAACAACAGAAAGGCGATCAAAAGTGGTATTGGACCTTTAACAAACAGCGACGGTGCACTAGTGACTGACAGCCAACACATTGCAAACCTCTTCAACAATTACTTTTCCTCGATGTTTAATACTAACAGTCTTCCTCCCACTACCACCAACACCAGCACTATTGTAAATCTCGAGCATGCATTGCCTAATTTTGAAATAACAACCGATGAAGTCCTTAAAGCTCTCCATTCACTTAAAACAAATAAAAGTCCCGGACCCGACAAAGTATATCCTATACTGCTTAAAGAAACAAAGAGCGAAATACTCTCCTCCCTCACTATCGTATTCAATATGTCCTTGCGACAAGGCATCGTCCTTTCGGATTGGAAAAAGGCTAACGTGACATAGATTTTTAAGAAAGGAGACAAAAAAATACCAGGTAACTACCGACCCATAAGTCAACCTTCACTTGTAGGTAAGCTACTCGAGAGCATAATTAGAGACAAAATTGTGAGTTACCTCGAAAGCCACTCATTTATTGGGGATTCTCAACATGGCCTCCGTAACAAAAGATCCTGTCTGTCAAACCTACTGACCTTTTATAACGATCTCTTCTCAGTTTATGACGTAACCAAATCATTGGACGTAGTCTATCTTGTTTTCCAGAAAGCGTCTGATAAAGTCCCACATCATAAATTACTTTATAAATTAAAACAAATAGTCATTGACGGTAAACCAATGGATCGCGAATTGGTTGAGCAACAGACAACAAAGAGTTGTGATTGACGGATTTAACTCAGAGTGGGCGCCGGTCACTAGTGGCGTCCCTCAGGGCTCGGTTCTTGGCCCAGTGCTCTTCATTATTTACATCAACGATGTGGATGTTGGACTCAATAATCGCATTAGTAAATTTGCAGACGACACAAAGATTGGTAACTCGGTTCTCACTGACGAAGACAGGCAAAGCCTCCAAGAGGATTTGCACAAAATTTCAGCTTGGTCGGATAAATGGGAGATGCCCTTTAACGTAGAAAAGTGCCAGGTCCTTCAAGTTGGAACAAAAAATAAGAAGTTCGATTACGAAATGCGCGGCGTTAAACTCATAAGCGTTCAATGCGTTAAGGACCTGGGGGTCAAAATCGCGTCAAACCTCAAATTTTCACATCAATGCATCGATGCAGCAAATAAAGCGAACAGAATGCTGGGCTTCATTAAAATAAACTTTTCATTCAAGAATAAAGATGTAATACTTCCGCTCTACAATAGTTTAGTCAGACCCCACTTGGAATATGCGGTACAGTTTTGGTCTCCCCACCATGCAAAGGACATTGCTAAACTAGAAGGTGTTCAGCGTCGAGCAACAAAATGATCCCTTCCTTGCGCAACAAATCCTACGAAGAAAGGCTTTCCACCCTTAACATGTTCTCTCTTGAGAAACGTCGCCTCCGAGGAAAACTGATCGAATGTTTTAAAATACTTAATGGTTTCACGAATGTAGACAGAACGAAATTGTTTATGATCGATGACACTTTGCGAACGAAGAACAATGGCATAAAACTCAAATGTAGACAAGTGAATTCACACTGCACCAAATTTTTCTTCACCAACGTTGTAGTGCAAAAATGGAATAAGCTCCCACCGTCAGTGGTCCAGTGTAACACGATTGACTCCTTTAAAAACAAGCTCGACCGTCACTTCCTTGAACTTAATATTAACTAGAGTAGAAAAGCAACGTTTTGGAGCCATCTGATTAATGTAAAATCACTTAGATTTAAGGACAGACCAGCTAGTCTGAACCATGGGGTCTGTGTGGTCTGATTTTCTATGTAATTCTCTCTCTCTCTCTCTCTCTCTCTCTCTCTCTCTCTCTCTCTCTCTCTCTCTCTCTCTCTCTCTCTCTCTCTCTCTCTCTCTCTCTCTCTCTCTCTCAAAAGCGGACATAAAGGAACACAAAGGAACACAAAGGAAGAACAAACAACAGCAGACCTGCTGATCCTTACGAGGCTGTTTGTGACAAGCTACACTAACTATCTAATCAAAGGTGGAAGATGAAGGACAGCAAAGGCGAAGGCTCCTCCCCCCCCATCCCTCCAGCCAAAGCTGGCAGGAAAGGAAAAAGAAACCATGCAGCATGGAAAAACTGCATGGAATTTATGTAGGAAAGAGGAAAGAACATCCATTACTGCTACCACTAACCGGGCGATAAAAGCGGACAAGGACACCAGTATTCGAAAGAACTTAACGTTATTACGACAATGAGTAATATCTTAGTTGCTGGTTAGATTCAAAATACTTGTCTAATCTATTCTTGAAAGCCGTAACTGTTGTACTATCAACGACATCACAGGGTAGAGAGTTCCAAACATTAACAACTCGATTGAAGAAGAAGTGTTTAGCTTCGTACGACAAGAATCTTTTACCACTTATCTTCAAATTGTGATTTCTTCTTGTTCTATTTGATCGATCAATTGTAAAGTAATCTTCCGCATTAATATCACTGAATCCTTTAAACATTTTAAACACTTCTATTAGATCGCCTCGCATTCTTCGTTTGCTAGGCTGAATAAATTTACTTCTTTAAGTCTTTGTTCATATGATGAATTTCTCAACCTAGGAATCATCTTTGTTACTCTTCGTTGAACCCGTTCCAACTTTTCTATGTCTTTTCTGTAATAGGGAGACCAAAACTGTACACAGTACTCTAGACGGGGTCGAACCAAGGAATTATACAGTTTCAATATTACTTTTTCCGATTTATTATTAAAGACTCGTCCAATGAAGCCAACCAATTTGTTTGCAGTTTTAACTACCTCTGAACAATGCTGACCGGGCTTTAAATCGCTTGATATAGTGATTCCAAGATCCTTTTCTTTACTTACTGCAGAAAGTTGTTGGCCATTCATTACGTACCGAACGCGATTGTTATTTTTTCCGATGTGCAACACTTTACATTTGTCAACGTTAAATTTTATTTGCCATTGATTGTCCCAACGTGCAAGTCGATCTAGATCTGATTGTAAAGCTTCTTCGTCGAGTGTCGCAGTTACTTTACTAGCAATTTTTGTGTCATCAGCAAATTTTGATACTTTGCAAGTGAGCCCATCATCGATATCATTAACATAAATTAAGAAGAGCATGGGGCCAAGCACTGATCCTTGAGGTATGCCGCTTCTGACATCGAGCCAGGTAGATGTAACACCGTTTAGAACTACTCTCTGTTTCCGCTCAGACAGCCAGTCCACAAGCCAATTGTGAATGTTACCCGAGATACCGTGCGCCAATAGTTTGCAGAACAATCGTTGGTGGGGGACCCTATCAAATACCTTTTGAAAATCCAGATATATATCATCTACAGATCTGCTTTCATCAAACACCTCAAAAATATAATGAAAAAAATCAAGTAAGTTAGTCAAACACGAACGTTTACTACGGAAGCCATGTTGCGAATTATTTATTATATTATTTTCTTCGAAGAATTTCACCATATTGTCGCGAATGATAGTCTCCATTAACTTACAAACAATCGATGTCAGGCTAATTGGTCGATAGTTTCCTGGATGAGACTTGTCCCCCTTTTTGAAAATTGGTGTGACATTTCCAAGTTTCCAATCCGACGGAACTTTTCCAGCTGTTAAACATTTATTGAATATGATGGAGAGCGGTTTACAAATTTGATATTTAATTTCTTTTAAGACACTAGGGGTAATTTTGTCTGGACCAGGAGCTTTGCTTACTTTAATCTTTTCAATTGTGCGTAAAATGTCACTTTTTACGATGAGCACGCCACTTAACATCTTTTCGGCCCTTCTAACCTCCGGCGGTTAAGGTGATAAACAATCTTCGTCGGTAAATACGGATGCGAAAAAGTTATTTAGGATTGTAGCCATTTCATTTTCATCGTTCGTGTGGTTACCATTTTCATTAACAAGTGGTCCGATACCACATGTGAGTGACATGTTATTATTTACATAGCTACAAAATTCTTTAGGATTAGATTTACTTGTTTCCGCTATATATTCTTCAAGACTTTTCTTGCTTCGTTTTATTAATTTCTTGGTTTCGCGGCGAATTCTGTCCAACTCTAGTTTGTCAGCCTCGCTCTGAGTTGATATGTATCTACTGTATACGCATTTTTTAAGAGATAGACTATTTTGAATTTCGTTATTCCACCATTTGGGTTTCTTCTTAAAAGCTGAACGTCTGTTACGATAGGGTATGTATATGCTTATGGCATTGTTCAACATTGTGGTGAAGGCCCCCCAAGATTTATCAATATCTGTTTCCGCCGAGATTTCAGTCCAGTCAGAATTATTTAGAATTGATCGGAGTCTTTCGAAAGTCGCTCTCTGATAATCAGGCACCTTTTCTTTACTAGGAGTTACTTTACTTTCTTTCATATTGATGCTGAATGTGATTGTTCGGTGATCGCTAGAGCTAAAAATTGGACCAACATTTACTTCGTTAACTAGATCAGCTATCGTTGAAAAGATAAGGTCAAGTATATTATTTTCCCGAGTCGGTTCTTGAACGTGTTGATGTAAATCACTTTCTAGTAAATTTGTGTACAGGCCGAGCCCTGTATGACAGTTCAACGGTTCACCCCATCTTTTCACTGGCAAGTTAAATTCCCCAACAATTACTGCCTCGCAACTGCTACTTGTTTCTAATAATAATTCGCCACTGAACGTGGCGACAATCTCTATTTCCTCTTCCACCTATTGTCATTGTTTTGTATATTTTTGCGCCAAGTTTACAAAGAAAAGATATATAAAAAATTCGTATATTAATGAAACGTTTATGCAGCTCAGGAAATTTAGTGAAGAGTTCCTAGGAGTGATTTATAGTTTGTTTAATTTTAATGATACGAGGAAAAATAAAATAAGTTGTCGATGTAAATACTCATTACAGACACCAAAGTTGTTGTTTTTAGTGTTTATTTGTTTTCTTTCCTTTTTTCTTTTCTTTTCAGTTTATTTACTTAATGTTTCTTTAATGGAGCGAGGGAAAAGTTAATTGTTGTCGTTGATGTTGCTTATATTCATTTCATTTGCGATATTTTTTTTTATCTATTCATTTCATTATATTTTACTTCATCTGTTTTGTTTTGTTTTTTACTTATTTAAAATGATGACGGTTTGTTAATATATATTGTTTTTCATTTCTACATACATTTTAGATTTCTTATTTTTTTCATTTATTTTTCTTCTTTTTTAGTGAGTTGAGGGGACGACAGTTTCCATGCACGTAGTCAGGAGGAAACAAGGTCAGCACATCGGCAACTTCACAATCAGCCCGGCGAGTCACCTTTACTCATTTTACTAACTCTCCATAATAACCTTCACCTTCACAGCCAGCCCGTCTCCTCATGCACTCCCCTTGTTACTCAGCCAATCAGCCCGCCGCACCCTCTCCGCGCCTCCCAGCCCACCAATCACACGCCACCATTCACTGTTCGGTTTTAGGCCCATATTCTAAAACGACTGTTATATCCAAGGCCACATGCAGAGAAGACTATACCCGGGTTCTCATGGATGATTTTCCCGTTCATGGCGCATAAGTCCTGACCGTGCTATGCGTCCCCCCTTTTCCATTCTCTTCAACTTCTCGCTTTCTTCGTTCAGTTATCTACCTACCCTACTACCTCCCAGAAAGCACTCAGCCCTTCTATTCATCCCCCTCTTTTCCACTCTCTTCCACTTATTGCTTCCTTCATGCAGTTACTAACCTCACCCTGCTACCTCCCACCCCTTCCACTCGTCCTCCTCCTCCTCTTACACTGTCTTCCACGTATTACCTACTGCAGTCACCTCCCTCGACCTACTCCTAACTCCTCACCATAATTCTCCACCCTCATTCATCTATAACTAAGCGCCTATCATTCACAGTTCACTCATTATTAGCAAGTAACCCTCAGAAGTACAAAAACTGCTGCCCATCATTCTCATCGTCTACATCTCTTCATTAACACTACAACGAGTGCTAATAGCCCACTACCCCTAAACACAACTCAACCGGTTTCCCTGCCACCCCAAAGCTTTTCCTCTGCTATCTTCTGCCCATCGCTTAGTGTAGTGCCTTAATCCTATGTTATAACTCACTGTCACATTTCACAGCCCAGCATACCTCCATAACTCCCTGTTGTCGTTCACTACCGTCAGGGTTCTAACCAATACCCAGTACACTGTCTACTCTCACTACGCTCAACTCACAATAAGCACACACTCCACACATCCTTCCCACACTGGTTACGAGACTTTTGTAACAGACATTTTCCTCTTGCCTACGACTTAAACGTTTCAGTGCCAAGAAGGGAGTATTAAGACACCTCTCTATTCGATTATGATCCTCTTTTGGCTAATCTACATATCAACTATATGTATATGAGCAGCGCCAGAGGGCTTTTTCTATTTGATCATTGCTTTTTCATTGAGCTGACTCCTTTATTGTAAGAAAAATCATCCCAATAATCGAGACACGACCAGTACGCATTCCCTAACTGTCCCTTACAGCCACCCACACCCCGCTGAAGGGCAACGGAATAATGTATGCTATCATTCACACCAGCGCCGCCACAGCCCACCGTCTGCCGCATACTGCTGGATGTTGCAAATCGCCTACCATAGTCAACACCAATCGCTTACTATCCAGTGTACCACAATTGCCATTAAGTCCTTACCTTGTTCCACCTACCCAGAGCCTCCTGTACATCATGGTAACAACACAAAACGCCAACCTACAGCCCCAATCCCCTTTTTTATCCCATCGCCCACCGCTCACTGCTTGCCGTCCGCCATCCAACACCCGCCCCTCCCCCCCCTGTCACTTGCATGCTCGAGTACGACAACACCATCGAGGCTGCTCCTGCTCGCCTTGGCTCGGGACTCAACAACACTCAAGTGCTGATATATTTAGATGCCCCGATCTCTCTCCTCCCCCCCTCTGCCTCCTCTGCCTTACTCTAGAACTTTTTTTTTCCTCCGGACTTGTGGGTGGGGCCGCGATCTGTTGTTTTGCACGGCTTCTTGCGCTTTCCTGCTCCCGTTACTTTTAACCTTTGGTGCGAGCAGCGACGCGCTCCGCCCCCTCCGATACTGGGGCGGTCACGGCGTGGCCTCCTCAGCAGGCAGTCAGCAGTGGCCTCGTGCCCTGGAAAGACTCACCAATTATCAGTCACCGTAATCAGTGCCGTATTAAAGCCTTGACCGAGAGTCTTGCCATAATGGTCCATCACTTGTTGCCTCCCGTTATCTCCAAGGCGCCAGAGAGAAAGTGTTACGAAGAATATACTCTCGATGATTCATTTCTATCACGGCCGCCTCGTACTGTGTATGTAAACGTTTGTCTTGATGACAGACATCAGCTCGCTGGAGATTGAAATATAGCATTTGTTGTGATAGGCAATACTTTAATTCTCTTGTTGGCTGTTACTGTAATCGTGGACGTTATGATGATTGTTTTCAGATCTCAGTCTTACTTTTGTAAATATTAACAGCAGTAATGGAATGGAAGACATAATAATTCTGTGTTAAGGGGCTTAAATCACCGACTGATAATACTGTAATAACTTATGAGCGAAAACTTATGCCACGTAAATATGAGTTCTATCAATGTCTCGTAATATTGCTTTTCCTAGGAAGGGATATGACATTAACGACAAGTGATGAAGGAGGCCTAAAGAAGAATAAAAGACGGTGTTCCTGCACACATATAATGAAGCAGCTCTCAAGAAATGCGTTTACTTCTACGTACTCTCAGAGAACACGGTGATACGGTGTGTTCGTTTCGAGACATATTTATCAGAACAACAAATCGTAGACCATATTAACAGGCAAATTAACTCAAATTAGGAGGGGATTTTTTTTTTTACGATATTAAAAACATATTTGACATTACATTAATTCCTATAAATTTACAAACACACGTGAATCCTTGCAGAAAGCAAAATATAATTGATTTCGCTCACTTAAGGCGAGCTGACCACGACACATTCATTTTGCTAATCAATTTTTTTCTTCACAATTCTAGCTTCCACTTCCACTTCCGTCTGCTAACAAGTTACTAAACTTAAGCCTCAAAATTATAATGTCTCTGTAAGCAGCATTTTTTGTTTCCTACTTCCTGGCATTAATATTAAAATGAAGCTTAAAACATGAAATTCACACACAAAAAAAGAATTAATCATGGCTTTTACTTTTCCTTCCTTTCAAGGAAACACAATTATCGGCCGTCACGACAACACGCCAAAAACACAAGTGAAGACTGTCCAGCAGCCGTCAACCCACAGCTTCCTGGAGGCCTCCGACACGCCAGGGGCAGCAACGCGTCGGTGACACCTCTCAACTTTGCTAGTCCAAGAATACTCAGAGTGGGAGGGAAGGAAAGAGGGAGAGGGTGGACTTGAGACGAGGAGAGGTTGTCCGTACTACATGTCCCATCATCATCATTATCATCATCATCATTACTTGCGTCGTCATCGTCCCTCCTCCTCCTCCTCCTCCTCCTACTACTACTACTACTACTGCAACAATAGCATTACCACTATCATTATTTCCGCCCCCGCCACGGTATCTCACCATCACATCACATCCATCACCATCAACTGGACGCCAGATAAACTACTCTCACAATTATTAAAGTTTCATTCTTCATTACCGCCACAACCTTCACCGACTTCGCTAACTGGACACTATTACCCCGACTGACCACCACCACCATTGCCAACACCACCAATAAAGCCATTACCACCAATAATAATAATAACAAGCAGCAAATCACATCCAGTACTGATAGCACCATTAACACAACGCCAAAGATAACTCGGTACACCACCACCATCACCACCTCCACCACCACCGTGAACTTTTACTTTTTTTTTTTTAGCATCCGAGTGAGGTACTTTATTGAGCGACTTGTTAAAATCTAGATATATTGAATCATGGTGTTTATATCACTCTCCACTGCTTCTATTTCTTTATCAAATAAGGATAGAGTGAGGGGAGGACTGATGAGGCAAGTGATGAAGGGAATGAGAGAGTGTTTGAGGAAAAGTTGGAAAGTTTCGTTTAGTCGGCGCAACATCTGTGGTCATATGCCGGAGAGAGACAGAAGTGGAAGGAATTATAGGACAATGAACAAGATCCCAGGAGACGGGACACAACCCCCGATTAATACCTGGTACCCATTCGAGTGTTTGAGGAGAGAAATGAGGGAGGGACTGCGTGAGAATGGAAATGAAAGTCTAATTATGAAGGCAAGTGAGAAAGTAAGTGAGGAGTGAGTTATTACCGAAGGAAGTGAAAAAGAAATTGAAGTAGAGGTTAAGGTTGGTGGACGGAAAGGAAGTGAGGGAGGGAGGGATCACGGAAGAAAATAAGAAAGGAAGTGAGTGAGGGATTAGGTGAGAAATGACATGAGGAAGGGATTATGGAGGGAGGTGAGAATGAAAGTAGACGAGAGATTATTTAGGGGAGTGAGAAAGAAGAAAGGAAGTGAGGGAAGGAGTGAACAAGGAGGAAAACAAGAAAGAAAATGAGAGGGATTATGTGAGAAATGACATGAGGAAGGGATTAAGAAGGGAAATGAGAAAGAAAGTAAACGAGAGATTATAAAGGGGAGTGAGAAAGAAGATAGGAAGTGAGGGAGGGAGTGAAGAAGGAGGAAAACAAGGAGAAAGAGGGATTATATGAGAAATGAGGTGAGGGAGGATTATGAGGGGAAGTGAGGAAGGAGAAAGGAAGTGAGGGAGGGAGGGATGAAAGAGAAAAACAAGACAGAAACTGAGAGTGGGATGCTTTGTGAAATGTGGTGAGGAAGGAATTATGAAGCGGAGTGAGGAAGTAAGCAAGAAATTCTGAAGGGAAATGAAAGAGGAAAAAGAGAGGGAGGGAGGAATCAAGGAGGAAAACAAGAAAGGAAGTGAGCGGTGATGTAAGGAACGTAAGGAAGTAGAGATATGAAGGGAAGTGAGAAAAGGAGAAAGGAAGTGAGGGAGGGAGTGAACGAGGAAGGAAGGAAAACACAATAACAGACGCGTATATACTTCCTCCATCCAGTTCCCTATTACCCTACTGGCCTCTCCTCCTGTTGCCACACACCCAGGCCTAGCGGAGCGCCGGGCCGCCTTCTTACTGTTTTATCCAATGCACAAAAAGGTCTTTACTTCCTTTACTTGCCCTCGAATTCCCGTTTCCTGAGCCACTGTTTCCACACGTACATGGAAACGTCAAGATGAAAACTGGTAGACATGAAATTCCTAACGTTATGTCTACTAAGCTGTTTATTGATGTGTCTGTCTGTTCACCTATATTTCTGTTTGTCTGGATCTCTGTCTGACTGTCTATCGATCTGTATGGTTTAGGAGCAGCGAGTAGCGGGCTTTTTTTATTTTTTTTATTATTGTTTCCTATTTTTTGTGCCCTTGAGCTGTCTCCTTTGTTGTAAAAAAAAATGTTATGAAGTGACGACGAGGTGAAGTTTGGTACGTGAAATTACTAACCTTACTTCTGTCCACTTTGCTAACTGTTTATTGGTGTGTTTATCTGTTTACCTATTTGTTTATCTGGCTGTCTATCTGCCTACCTGCTTCTCTATCTGTATGTTTGTCTGTATGTCTGTTTCTATCTTTCCACCTCTCCGTAAGTCTAGTTCCACCACCAGAATCGACGTCGTGAAAACAGTCACCACTAATTTACCACCAGTACCAATATCCTCACCACCACCACCACCACCATCGCCACCATACACGACCACTTCCCTCTTCACCATCACCACCACCACCACCGCCACCATACACGACCACTTCCCTCTTCACCATCACCACCGCCGCCACCAAAACCACCATCACATATCTCTTATTACACCATCCACCATCACCATCACCAACACCCTCTCTAACCCTTCACCACAACCACCACAACCACCCCTCATCACCAACACCCTTATACGATCACCCTGCACCACTTTCTTCATCACCACCAAATGAGCACCATCACCACCACCACCACCACTACCCAATGACCACCAAAAATAGTGAACAGATGAAGGCACGCAAGCGACCCTCACCTTGTTTGTGTTGCTCTGCCCATCCCCTCCCCTCCTCTCCCCTCCCCTCCCCTCCCCGCCGTGCAGTCCTGTTGGGGCCGACTGGGTGTGGTTGACCCTGACTCTGGATGACCCGTGGGTGGACTGGTGGACTAGGGAGGGGGGACTGGAGGGGATGCTAGAGTAGGGGGGGAGAAGGAGGAGGAGGAGAAGGATGGCTGAACTTACCCGTGGCCTTCCCTTTCCCCTCTCCCCTTCCCACCTTTCCTCCTCCTCCTCTTCTTCCCCTTCTTCCTCCTCTTCTTCCTTCCCACTGCAGGCTCCCCCCCGTGCTGCACCTTCTTCCCGTTCTGCAGCCCTTTCACATTTCCTCGTCAACTTCCGCGTGGTGGGGCTCGGGGAGGAAGGGGTGAGGCAGAGGGGAAGAGGAAGAGGGAGGAAGAGGAAGGAAAGGCCAGGCCGGAAGAGCGGAAGTAGTGAGGGGAAGCTGCAGAGTCGCTCGATGCGATGTCTTACGGAGAGGGAAGAAGGATAAGATAAATAGTTGTTTGTGTACAAGTTCCGTTTCCGTGGATGAAAAAAACAAAAGGTGGTGAATGTTGATGATGAGTTAGTGTGAGGATGAAGGAAAGGACACTACCACCACCACCACCATTAACACCACCAACACTACAACTACAACTACTGTTCCATCACCACCAAGACAACCATCATCATGAGAACAATCACTACAAACATTATGACTAATAGTACATTACTGCTACTACTATACTATTACTACTACTACTATAACTACTACTACTACGACTACTACTATTACTACTACTACTACGACTACTACTACTACTACTACGACTACTACTACTACTACTACGACTACTACTACTACTACTACTACTTTTACTACTTCTATTACTACTACTATCACCCAGTCGCCACATACTACTGCCGACTATCTACACCACAAACATAAATCACCACCACAATGACCACCATTATACCATCACCACCAAGATAATTACAAAAAAAAACACTCTGTACAATAAC
This sequence comes from Eriocheir sinensis, assembly GCF_024679095.1. Taxonomy (NCBI): domain Eukaryota; kingdom Metazoa; phylum Arthropoda; class Malacostraca; order Decapoda; family Varunidae; genus Eriocheir; species Eriocheir sinensis. The sequence goes on along the minus strand of NC_066529.1, from coordinate 18,316,602 downwards.
AATAACTACAAAATAATGACGTTAATATCTCACTCTACCTATAAAAATAGTTAAAAGCACAAAACGTACATTACCCAACCACGACTTCGGTGATAATCTCAGCACACGGGGCCAGACCATTACCATTAACACGAAAGAGATGCAGAAGCGGGACTGAACTCTACCACTGAAATGCCCACTGAGCCTTCCATTAGTATTTCCCAAGTCTCAGGGATATAGGTAGATAAATAGATAGATAGATAGATAGATAGATAGATAGATAGATATAAATAGAGAGAGAGAGAGAGAAGAGAAAGTAATGAGGTTAAAGACAGGGCAGGTAAACACGAAGAAGGACGGGGGAGAAATACGAGACGAGGGAGGAACGGAAGCAAGTAAAAGGACAAAACTATTTAAAGACAAACGAAATATAACAAGATGACGTATTAGAAGAACAGAAACAAAGCTAGAGGTGATGTAATGTCTGTGGATGCGAGTGTGAGTGTGGATGAGAGGTGGATGAGAGGAGAGGGGAGGCGGCAGGCGACGGGTGAGATGAGGACGGGTGAGGAGGACAAGAACCCTGACCCACTAAGCCATCAGGAAGCCGGCACCCCCCCCCTCCTCCTCCTCTTCTGCCTCCTTCTCCTTCTTCTCTTCCTCTTCTTCCTCCTCCTCCTCCTTCCTCTTCCCCTCCCATCTCCTCTCTCTTCTCTCCCCTTCCCTTTCCTCTCTCACTCCATTCCGCAGGGCAACCAACATGTCTGACCACTGGAAACGTTCACCTAATACACACACACACACACACACACACACGCACACAATATTAGGATATATATTTGTGAGTAAAATATTTTATTGGAATCAACAAGTGCTTATTATAAGAAGATAAATTAGTCATGATCAAGAGAGAGAGAGAGAGAGAGAGAGAGAGAGAGAGAGAGAGAGAGAGAAACCTGACCTCCATTTCAGCAATTACACGTTTGTCAGGTAATCGGGTACACACACACACACACACACACACACACACACACACACACACACACACATCATATCCGCCCTGACCATGTGAGCCACAGAATTCAGCAAGGGCAAGGGCGCCGAGGGGGGAGGGGGAGGGAGAGGGGAGGGAGGAGGAAAGGGAGGCAGTCCAGCAACAGAAGAAGAAAAAAGATGCCCCACCCACGAGTCGGGAACAGCCTACACGCTCGTTTCCTGGCCTTTGGTGCAGAGATGTGAAACTATAAGGAAAACTGTGCTCTAAAGTGTCTGTCCATCTGAGGCTCATGTTTTTGTTACTGGTGTAGCCATGTTAGGTTACGTGCCATTCGTTGAGGTCTTGAAGGTATAACTCGTTTTATTGCTCACAAAAGTCTCTCGGTAACTGTTTGTTAGCGGTCGCCGGCAAAGAAGTTATGGGTTACAGTGTTAGTCTGGGGTCGTTGGAGCATACGAGGGTCACACACGGGCCAGTTGTATCCAGCCGGTCATACCATGTATCGTAAGCATAGCTGTAGTTATACCAAAGTCTCTCTCTTCCATTTTACATTTGAGATGCACGTCAGGAGTTGATACTTTTTTTATACTACTACTACTACTACTACTACTATACTACTACTACTACTACTACTATACTACTACTACTACCACTACTACTATTACTACTACTGCTACCACCATCACAACTACTACTGCTGGTGGCAACAACATACTATAGGTCAATCTTGCACAACGATTCTCTAAGCCTAAATTTCCTTCCCTTATCCCCATCAACGAAAGCCCAGCCATCCCTCAGATTCCCTCCCCTCTGTCCCTCTCCTCTTGCCGTCACCTCGCCTTCTGCCCTCACTTCCCCTTCCGCTGCCTAAATTTCCTTCCATTATCCTCATCAACGAAAGCTCATGTATCCATCCCTCCTATTCCCTCCCCTACAGCGCCTCCTCCCCTCTGTCCCTCTCCCCTTGCCGTCACCTCGCCTTCTGCCCTCACTTCCCCTTCCGCTGCCCTGCATAGTCCTCCCTTACCCCCCACCTCCCCCTCCCCTGGTCTAGTAAAAACATATCAGGTAACACGATGAACTTCTGGATGTGTCTTACCGTGTCCACAAATATCTGACACCTGGATGCAAGAAGAACAGCAATGAGTGAGGCGACCCCTGATCTTCCCTTTCCTCATAAATCATCCGAGAATATCCCCAAATTATATACGTTTAATTTGGCATCGATATCTGGACACCAATCACATTAGCTTGCTCGGATTTACAACTCTCTCTCTCTCTCTCTCTCTCTCTCTCTCTCTCTCTCTCTCTCTCTCTCTCTCTCTCTCTCTCTCTCTCTCTCTCTCTCTCTCTCTCTCTCTCTCTCTCTCTCTCTCTCTCTCTCTCTCTCTCTCTCTCTCTCTCTCTCTCTCTCTCGTTTGTCTGGATTAACATTTAAGTTCATGCATTTAAATGAACGTCCACTTTTGCTGATAAGGAAATCTTTTGCTGCTCGGGGAAGAAAAAAAAAGCAGAAACCCTCGCTCGCTTCCTGCACTATATCCTACAAACTCTAATATATGCGTGGCTGCCAGGAAGGAAACGGTGGAGGAAAATAGGGACGATAACGAGGAGGAGGATTAAGGGGAGGAGGAGAAGTAAGAGGAGAAAGAGGAAGAGGAGGAGGTAATGGAAGAGGAGGAGGAGGTAATGGAGGAGGAGGAGGTAATGGAGGAGGAAGAGGTAATGGAGGAGGAGGTAATGGTGGGGGAGAAACACATAACCAAAATGTTTCTCGGCACCGGAAAGCTTTAAGAACCTTAAGGCTCTGCAGTAAAAGTGTTGTCAAAATTCCCAAGAGTCGCTTTCGGTGAGGAGGAAACATGGATACCTTTTAAATGCAGGCAACAGAAAGCATATTGGCTCATTGCGTAGTTGACTGCTCTGGTACTCGCACTTACTATCTCTGAAGGAAGAATGCTCCAATGGCGAATGACTCGGTTTGAGAAGAAACTACTGTCACTGTCCGAATTGTATCGCCTCACTTGAATTGATAGACTTTTATCTCTAGTTTTCGTGTTGGTCTGTAACTCAAAGAATTTAGAGTGATCGTCGTTAGTGAACTTTTTTAGGTACTTAATGATCTGAATTAAATATTCTCTGAAACGTCTCTTTTCCAGCGAAAAAAAGGTTCAGTCCCCTGAGGCGTTCCTCATATGGTTGAGCACTTAAGTTTGGAATCATTTTCGCAGCGCGTCGCTGAGCTCTTCCCAGTAATTCTAAGTCCTTCCTGTAATTAAGGGACCAGAACTGCACCGCATATTCGAGGCGAGGCTTTCCCATTGAATCATACAAGGATAACACTACTTCTGGCGATTTGCACTCGAAGTTCCTTGCTATGGATCCGAGCATAGTATTGGCTTTGTTATATGCTTTATTTCAGTGTTTTGCATGTTTCAGGTCACTGCTGATAGTGACCCCAAGATCCGATTCCTCCTGCACGACCTGCAGAGTTTTCCATGCATTTTGCATGAATAGTAACTATTTTTGGACCCAAAGTGCATGACTTTACACTAGTCAGTGTTGAATGACATTTGCCACTTTTCAAACCATTGAATGAGCTGGTTAAGGTCCTTTTGTATGATTTCGCAGTCAACCTTCGTGAGGGCCCTTCCACCCACTTTGGTATCGTCATGCAGCAAACTTTGATAGGGAGGATTTCAATCCTGTTTCTAGATCGTTGATATAAATAATAAAGGGAATGGGTCCCAGAAATGACCCTTGCGGTACTCCACTAGTTACTGAAAGCCACTCGGAAGCCTGCCCCGTTGAGTAGCACTCGCTGTTTTCTATCGGTAAGTCAATCTCTTATCCATGCCGTCAGATTGCCTCCTATATCCACTGACTGTAGTTTCTTAAGGAGTTGATCGTGCGATACCTTGTCAAAGGCTTTCTGAAAATCTAGGTAAATAACATCGCTGGGATGTGATTTTCCCAGTTTTCAAATATACCTTAGACGAAGTTCAGCAGATTTGTTAAGCAGGAACCCTTGTTTCTGAGCCCGTGCTGGGTATCAGATATTATATTATAATCATCTAAAAACTTGAGAAGTTTATCAATAATAATCTTCTCGAGTATTTTGCCTGCGACTAATATCAAACTTATGGGCCTGTATTTTAATGCAAAGCTTTCGTCTCCTTTTTTGAAAATCGGTGTTACGTTTTCCATTTTCCAGTCTTCGGGTACTTTGCTTAGTTATGCTGACCGGTTAAATATGTTAAGAGAGGGCTGAGGTATTTGCTGTTTAAAATCTTTCAATAGCCGTGGAAACAAATTGTCGGGCACCGTTGACTTGTTCGTGTCGAGATTGTCAAGGTTTTTTTTTTCACTTCGTGATCACATATTGTTCATATATAAGTTCAAAGGGCCTGATACCCTTCGACGGATTAGGGCCCTCGGGAATGTTTTCGACGTTCTCTACTGGGAATACAGATGCGAAATTGTTGTTTAGCATGCTGGCCATGTGTTTACTGTCCCGAGTTAGTGACCCGGTCTCATTTGTTAGGGGACCAATACTGTTTTTCTTTTTATTTTCTTCTTTGTTCTGATGTTTGATAATAAAAATTGGAGGGGTTGGTTTGATTTCGCGCGATATTTGTTTTTCATGATCACGTTTTCTGTTCCGAATGAGGGTTCGGCAAGCTCTGAGGCTGTTATGATATTGTACACGGGTTTCGGCCATGATCTCTGTGCTCATCCACGGTGGATCCACGGCACCATTTATTCACTTCGATTTCGGTGGTAGGCTACTATTGTCCTCTTCTCCTCCAAGAGTTTATCCTTGAATTTGTTCCAAGAGCTGTCGATTGTCTTGACGTTGAGGTTATGTTGGCTCCAGGCGGCAGGGGGTAGCAGTTGACGGGCCTTTATGTAGTCTGGTATCACTGTCGGATTATGGATGAGTTGTGTTGATAATGAAACGAATTAGGTTGTGGTTGCAACCACTTAGTTTCTCGCCTACCTCACAGTCGCGAATGAGGTCAGCGAATGAGGTCAGGGTCGCTTACTAGCACAAGATCGAATATGTCGTTTTCTCTCGTCGGCTGCCTTATAACTTGGGTAAGGAACGACTCCTTCACCATTTCAGTGAGCCTGTTGCCCTCTTGGTCTCCTGTCAGCAAGTCCCAGTCAACGTTAGGACAGAAAGTTCCCGATTATTATTGCATTTTTCAGTGAATCTCATTGTACAGGGCAGTGTCATCGTCTGCCCGTTGTTTGGAAGGTCAGTACACAGTAGTAAGTGTTAGTTTCTTGTTATTTGTAGTTATCGCCTCTTGGGGAGACAGTGGCTGAGTGGATAGCGTGGCGGCGCCGTGTCCAGGACGACGCGGGTTCGTGCCCCGCCCGGTGCCACAAGCTGGGATTTTTCAGTCACCGCCGAGTGGCCTAAGACTACCCACATGCTGTCCAGAAGACTTGCCTGTGCCACAACGGGCTGGCCCTTATCATCAGGTTCCTTCAAGACAGCCTACCGGCGCCATAGGAAACGTAAAAAAAATTACTCATATTACTCTGCGTCTTGTTTGTCTATTTTTACGGCAGGCAGCTCGCTTTTTACGTAGTATATTATGCCTCCTCCTTTTCTGTGTATTCGTTTTTTTGTGAAAACTTTCGTAACCTGGAAATGACAGTTCATATACTAAGTGTACAGAGCTTGCCAGGGTTCAGTGAAACAAACAAACAGAGAAGCAAACAAAAAGAAACTATGAAGAAGAAAAAGATGAAGATGAAGATGAAGAAGAAGAGGAAAGAGAAGAAGAATAAAAAAAATCAAAAAAAGGAGGAGAAGAAGAAAAAGGAGGAGGAAAAGGAGAAGGTGGATCGGGAGGGGGAGGAGAAGAAGAAAAAGGGGAAGGAGGAGGATGAGGACGGGCGGAAGGGGGAAACGGTCATCCCAAGAATCTAGCCTTTAATGCGAAGCTCACGACTCAGGATTCAGGAAGGAAGTAATGAAATAATGAAGAGAATAATTAAGGAAGGAAAGTCTGACCAGCTCGTCCCCCTTCCCCTGTGACCTTGACCCCGTATGACCTTGACCCACACTGTCCCCTCGCACCCTGCCCGCCGCCGTTCACCCTGACCTCCCTCCCTCCCTCCCTCCTTACGTCATATTCCCAGAAATCCCCACAAATCGTAAATCTTTTTCTACCTGTCGAATTTTCCAGGTAGAGGCACGTCCTTCTCTCTCTCTCTCTCTCTCTCTCTCTCTCTCTCTCTCTCTCTCTCTCTCTCTCTCTCTCTCTCTCTCTCTCTCTCTCTCTCTCTCTCTCTCTCTCTCTCTCTCTCTCTCTCTCTCTCTCTGTCTCTGTCTGTCTTTCTTTTTCTCTTTCTTTTTCTCTTTCTTTTTTCTTTCTTTTCTCTCTCTCTCTCTCTCTCTCTCTCTCTCTCTCTCTCTCTCTCTCTCTCTCTCTCTCTCTCTCTCTCTCTCTCTCTCTCTCTCTCTCTCTCTCTCTCTCTCTCTCTCTCTCTCTCTCTCTCTCTCTCTCTCTCTGTCTCTCGCTCTCTTTCTTTCTTTCTTTCTTTCTTTTCTCTCTCTCTCTCTCTCTCTCTCTCTCTCTCTCTCTCTCTCTCTCTCTCTCTCTCTCTCTCTCTCTCTCTCTCTCTCTCTCTCTCTCTCTCTCTCTCTCCCTCTCTGTCTCTCTCTCTCTCTCTCTCTCTCTCTCTCTCTCTCTCTCTCTCTCTCTCTCTCTCTCTCTCTCTCTCTCTCTCTCTCTCTCTCTCTCTTATTTCCATCTGTCACACACGTCATAATATACATTCCCCATTCCGTCCCTTCCGCCCATCTTGAGTACTTAACCTGTTGCTCCTTCCCTTAACTTCTCTGAGGCTTTGTCCGGTCTTTGCATATCATTTCTTCGTCCCTTTTTTTTATATTCTCGTCTCCTTCCATTTTCTTCCTCCTCCTCCCTCCTGCCTGCTACATCCTACTCCTACTGCTGCTTCATCGCCTCCTTCTTCCATCTCCTCCTCCTGTCTGGCTCTAGAACACTGCTACCTAGCCTCCTCTTCCTCCTCCTCCTCCTCCTCCTCCTCCTCCTCCTGCCTTCAGAAAATTTACTATCCACTCCCACTGTCCATCTTTCAAGTCGTCCATTACCAGATAAAGCACCACTGGACAGCAAATAATACCCCCACTAAAGCCTCATTACTCCTTTCTATTTCTTTACGTGCCACACTCGCCTTCCTCCCGTCTGCGCCTCCTCCAGCATTCATTTCGCTGCACAATGCTTCTCAGATCCTCCATGACTCGCCGCTTCTCTTCTTTACTTTTCATCAACTACTAATCTTATACCCTTTACAGATAATCTCTTCCTCGTCCTTTCTTGCCTGTCTTAAACGCTCTCTCATCCGTGCTAACACTTCCCTTTTTCCGTCTTTACGCCTCTTTCACGCTGCACTTCCTCGCCTTTGTCCCACTTTTAGGCTCCTTATCTCCCTCCCCACACGTCGTTCCTTAATCTCCCCCATCACTTTCCTCACCGTCTATTTACATCCGTGCTAACACTTCCCTTTTTCCGTCTTTACGCCCCTTTCACGTTACACTTCCTCGCCTTTGTCCCACTTTTAGGCTCCTTATCTCCCTCCCCAGACGACGTTCCTTAACCTCCCCCATCACTTTCCTCATCCCTTCCTTACACCGTCTATTTACATCTCGTCCCACTTACACGCGCCGTCTAAAGGGACTATTGCACTGGACAAATTTTCCGTGGATCTTCAGTCAAACCACGATTTCCGCTGGCGTGGTTCTCATATTTGCGTGGTTTTCTGACGTGTCCACGATCTCCCAAAGCTACGGTAGATTTCACTGAAGGACGACGGTATTACTCATCATCTTCATCAGCAGCAATAACAACAAATCATTGAGAACCACGTTAGCGGAAATCGTGGTTTGATTGAAGATCCACGGAAAATATGCCAAGTGTAACAGCCCCTTAACCCTCCCTTTGCACCGTCAGTATACCTCCTCCTCGCCTTCCCTCCCCTCCCTTGGACGCAGACACAACGACGCCCTTGAACGGTAAGCGATTTCCCGAACCCAAGCCTTGAGGTAATTCTGCTCGAGGGTTTTACGTTTCAATAACCAAGTACTCGGAGTTAGTTTTTTTTTTTAGATTCCTGCGTTCTGCTTTTGTTGTTCTCCCGCCCTTTAGCTGCTTATTCCACCTTTTCTCTCCTTTGTTCTTCTTAAAGCCTAAATGCCTGTGTCCTTTCATTGTTTTTCTCGTTTTCCTCCCGCCCTTTATTCCCCCTGTTTTATTCTTTCCGTTCCTTCTTGAAGTCTAGATTCTCGATTCTTTCCTTTGTCTCCTCCCTTTAGCTCTTTATTCCACCTTTTCTCTCCTTTGTGTTCCATCTTAAAGTCTAGATTCCTATGTTCTTCTCTTGTTCCCCTTCCACCATTTATTATCTCTCTCTCTCTCTCTCTCTCTCTCTCTCTCTCTCTCTCTCTCTCTCTCTCTCTCTCTCTCTCTCTCTCTCTCTCTCTCTCTCTCTCTCTCTCTCTCTCTCTCTCTCTCTCTCTCTCTCTCTCTCTCTCTCTCTCTCTCTCTCTCTCGTGTTCCATCTTAAAGTCTAGATTTCCCACGTTCTTCTCTCGTTCCCCTCCCGCCCTTTAACCCATTATTGCACCTTTTCTCTCCCTCGTGTTCCATCTTAAATCATAGCTTCCCCCGTTCTTCTCCTGTTCCCCTCCCGCTCTTTCTTCCTTCTTTTCTCTTCTTTCCGTTCCATCCTGAAGCCTCGTTTGAGCTCAGGTTTTCCTTTTTCAGCAGAACTATAAAGCCAAGGTCCCGGCAAGAAACGTCCCGAGAGGCGAGTAAAAAGGAAATTGCGTGAGGATCCCCCGCCCATAAAGTGGTCCGCGCACACACACACACACACACACACACACACACACACACACACACACACACACACACACACATCTTTCCTATTGCATCCACTCACTACTTCCCTCCCTCCATTCCATCTTGATTTGACCAAGGATACGGACCCCAACTATTCTCTCTCTCTCTCTCTCTCTCTCTCTCTCTCTCTCTCTCTCTCTCTCTCTCTCTCTCTCTCTCTCTCTCTCTCTCTCTCTCTCTCTCTCTCTCTCTCTCTCTCTCTCTCTCTCTCTCTCTCTCTCTCTCTCTCTCTCTCTCTCTCTCTCTCTCTCTCTCTCTCTCTCTCTCTCTCTCTCTCTCTCTCTCTCTCTCTCTCTCTCTCTCTCTCTCTCTCTCTCTCTCTCTCTCTCTCTCTCTCTCTCTCTCTCTCTCTCTCTCTCTCTCTCTCTCTGCCTCATTAATTATACGTAACAAGCCTCATGTCGTGGTGTGGCTGAGAGAAATGCATCAACGTAGAATGAAAGTGCAGCAGCAAGGCTCAGGCGGCCACTGGGGACGGGCGTGGAGGAGACAGGACAAGGTGACAGACTGAAGGGACGGATAAGATATGGAAGGTGAAGGACACAAGGACATCAGGTTTGCTTTGATAGTCTGCAGTCTTAGGTTCATGGCTAAAGACCAACTGAGCTCGGAAAAGCTTGCGATTCTGACACACACACACACACACACACACACACACACACACACACACCTATGCTGACATTGATGTTGATAGTTTCTTTTCTCAAGTTTGCAGTACATGTTTTTCTTTTCTAATTAAAACACCAAGACTTTTCTTTCTTCACTTCGTCCCTGACCCTTTCATCTTTATAACCTTCATGCCGCCGGTGATCAAAAAAGACAAAATCATCCTAAGCTAAATATCATTCTCTCGGCAACCTCAGTCACTTCATCACGGCAAGTCTAACACATGAAATATAATTCTTTCGACATTCAGGAAATAGTTTAGAAATTACGTTTGTACAGCATTAACGAAGCCAAGATTTTTTCATATATAACCACGAAAAAAAAAAATTAATAAGAGATACACGAGTAAAATGAAAAATGTTTACCTAGACAGCGAGGTCAGCGCGGCGGCCTGGTGACTGCTGACCGGCCCATCAGAGAAGAGTGCTGGAAGGTTGTTTGCCTCGCACCGAGTTATTGTCTACATTTCAAAACTTTATAGCCCTTACCTTTACGAACTGCTCAAGAAATATTAGTGAAATGATCGAATAAAAATTACGGTGATATTTAGCACGAGAAAAGCTGTGAAACTTTATATATGATGCCCTGATTGAGTGTATCACCACGAAAATATCTAAAAGTCCAACTCAGTATCACTTTAATGCACCAATCAGCCATGAGTAACAGCACGGTTTTAAAGAGTAGTGCGACGGGAAAAGGAAACCCACATGATATCAGGAACGGATCATTATATAGTAAGACAAATGAAGGGAACCAAAATGAAAGTAGGAATGGAACAATATAAGGGGAGGCGGTGGCTGAGTGGTTAGCGTGCTGTTCCCGCGTTCGCCGCGAACTGGACGATGAGGGTTCAAATCCGTCGCTACCACCTGGGATTTTTCAGTCACCGCCGAGTGGCCTAATAAGACTACCCATATGCTGTCTTGAAGACCGCCTATCAACCCGGACTCTAGAAGAACTGCCCAGGTGAATCATAAATGAGCTCGGGGGGGGCAGCATGAGCCAAGAATAGATGGCGCCACTATAAACACTTGCCTGCACCATGACGGGCTTCGGCCGACCACCAGGCCCAAAAAAAGTGTCTACCGGCGCTATAGGCCAGAGAGTAAAAAAAAAAATGTAGTGTGACAGAAGAAGGAAACCAAAATGAAAGCAGGAATGGAACAATATGACGTAAGAAAAAAAAGGAAATTAAAATGAAAAGAGGAACAGAATGGCAGAACGAAACAAGATGAAAGAAGGGAAACCAAAATGAAAAAAGGAACGGAACAATATGTAGTAAAACAAAAGAAGGAAACCAAAATTAAAACAAGAACGGATCATTATATAGACACCGAAATAAGGAAAACCAAAATGAAAACAGAAACGGAATATTTCATAGTGAGACGAAAGAAGGGAAACCAAAATGAAAACAGGAACAAAACACTAATCAGGGCGATATGCATTATACACTTCATTATCCTTGAGGTTTATTCATCGCGGAGACATGCCAACAGAGTGCAAAGGAGAAAGGAGAGGGCGGCGGAGGAAGCAGGGGAAGGAAAAGGAAAACTAACTTGAACAATGTGCGTCAGGAAGGGAGGGAAGGAGGCGGAGTGACCCAGTTTAAGTCAGTAAGAGTGACCGAGTGAGAGGGTGAAGCAAAAGACACGGAAGAGGGATAAGAAGGAAAAGAACTGAGGGGAAGGGTGAGAGAGGAAGGGAAGAACAAAAAAAAGGGTGAATGGGGGAAGTGAAGAACAGGAAGGGGAATGAGGGAAGGGGGAAAGGGGAAGGGAAGGTCAGGAAGGGGAATGAGGAAAGGGTGTAGCGAGGGAGGGAAGGTCTGGAAGGGGAATGAAGAAAGGGGAAAGGGGGAAGGGAAAGGAGAAAGGGGAAAGGGAAGGAAAGGAAACGAAAAGAGGAAATATTTTTTATATCTTTTTAGGTCCTTCCTATAGCACCGGTAGGAAGGGCCTCTAGGACGACCCCAGCCCGTTAACGGCGCAGGCAAATTATATTTATAGTGACTGCCGTGGTATATGACTCTTGCCTGGCCAATCCTGCCCCCCGGTGCTCCACTTGAACAAAGTCGCTGAAGTTAAGGTTGATTGAAGATCAGGGCAACATGTGGGTAACCTTCCTCCACTCGGCGATGATTGAAAATTGTCAGCGTGCATCGGTGGGACTCAAACCTAGGTCCACGGGCTCACCACGCCCGCACGCTGACCACTCGACCATCGCCGAGGGAGGGAGGGCAGAGAAAGTCAGAAAGGGGAATGAGGAAAGAGTGAAATGGGAAAGAGAAGGACAGGAAGGGGAATGAGGAAAAGGTTGGGGGTGAAGAGAAGGCCAGGAAGGGAAAGGAGGAAAAGGTGAAGGGAGGGAAGAGAAAGACAGGAAGGGGAATGAGGAAAAGCAAAAGGTAGGGAGGGAGGGAGGGAGGAAGGAGAGACATGGAGGGAGATATTCTAACCTCGATCAAGAGAGGTCAACTGAGGCCGGAAATTCTGCACATACTCCTGGCGGTGCAGCAGGTGACCCCGCTGCGTGTTCCCCGTACTGGTGACCCCCCCTGACCCCCCCCGGTGACTCATCCTGTGCACCCCTCCCCTCCTGACCCCCCGGTGACTCTTCCTGTGCACCCCTCCCCTCCTGACCCCCCGGTGACTCTCCCTGTGCACCCCACCCCTCCTGATCCCCCGGTGACTCTCCCTGTGCACCCCTCCCCTCCTGACCCCCCGGTGACTCTCCCTGTGCACCCCTCCCCTCCTGACCCCCCGGTGACTCTCCCTGTGCACCCCTCCCCTCCTGACCCCCCGGTGACTCTCCCCAGCACCCCTCCCTCCTGACCCCTGGTGACTCTCCTGTGCACCTCCTCCTGACCCCCAGTGACTCTCCCTGTGAACCTCTCCCCTCCTGACCCCCCGGTGACTCTCCCTGTGAACCCGTCCCCTCCTGACCCCCAGTGACTCTCCCTGTGCACCTCTCCCTTCCTGACCCCCCGGTGACTCTCCCTGTGCACCCCTCCCCTCCTGACCCCCCCGTGACTCTCCCTGTGCACCCCTCCCCTCCTGACCCCCCGGTGACTCTCCTGTGCACCCCTCCTCCTGACCCCAGTGACTCTCCCTGTGCACCTCCCTCCTGACCCCCCGGTGACTCTCCCTGTGCACCCGTCCCTTCCTGACCCCCCGGTGACTCTCCCTGTGCACCCTCCTCCTGACCCCCAGTGACTCTCCCTGTGCACCCCTCCCTTCCTGACCCCCCGGTGACTCTCCCTGTGCACCCCTCCCCTCCTGACCCCCCGGTGACTCTCCCTGTGCACCCCTCCCTTCCTGACCCCCAGTGACTCTCCTGTGCACCTCCCTCCTGACCCCCAGTGACTCTCCCTGTGCACCCCTCCTTCCTGACCCCCGGTGACTCTCCTGTGCACCCCTCCTCCTGACCCCCAGTGACTCTCCCTGTGCACCCCTCCTCCTGACCCCTGGTGACTCTCCTGTGCACCTCCTCCTGACCCCCAGTGACTCTCCCTGTGCACCCCTCCCTCCTGACCCCCAGTGACTCTCCTGTGCACCCCTCCCTCCTGACCCCCAGTGACTCTCCTGTGCACCCTCCCTCCTGACCCCCGGTGACTCTCCCTGTGCACCCCTCCCCTCCTGACCCCCCGGTGACTCTCCCTGTGCACCCCTCCTCCTGACCCCCAGTGACTCTCCTGTGAACCCCTCCCTCCTGACCCCCCGGTGACTCTCCCTGTGAACCCCTCCCTTCCTGACCCCCAGTGACTCTCCTGTGAACCCCTCCCTCCTGACCCCAGTGACTCTCCTGTGCACCCCTCCCCTCCTGACCCCCCGGTGACTCTCCCTGTGCACCCCTCCCCTCCTGACCCCCCGGTGACTCTCCCTGTGAACCCCTCCCCTCCTGACCCCCAGTGACTCTCCTGTGAACCCTCCCTTCCTGACCCCCCGGTGACTCTCCCTGTGAACCCCTCCCCTCCTGACCCCCCGGTGACTCTCCTTGTGAACCCCTCCCCTCCTGACCCCTTGGTGATTCGTCCTGTGTACCCCTCCCCCCTGTGTACCGGTACCACCAAGACCCCCTGCGCCTGTCACTGCCGAGAGCTGTGCACATCTCACACATCATAAATTAAACCTTCCCCACACAAAAGCCACATATAATATTTGCATAAGGAGACTGGTAGCACTGCACTCTTTGCAATCTACCAAAAGAGACTGTCACCCGAAGGCAATAAATGTCAAGAATTCAATGTCGTGACTCCAATAAGGATTTTACGATGGAACGGAAGCTTTTCAAGAGGGATGATTACACCACTCGATTATATCAAGAACACAACATCTAATACACTGATTAATATATGCTATGAAGAACACCCTTTGATACTACACCATATTGAAAGGCTCTGACGCTACACAGTAATTCCGTACCTGCTTTGTTCCCCGAATACACCATGATAACATACATAACTTGCTACTTGATCGATGACATTGGTACCAGAAATAGCTTTCCACTCATGCCGTTTAAGCGAGCCGTGTAATTAACTTTTCTGACGATTATTTTGTTTCTCAATTTCCCTTCAGTATAATGGCACGCGCGGGTTGTAGTTTGTCTTCCTCTCTCTGTCCCTCGCATCCTGCACTCTCTCCTGCCTCCTTGGACGAAAGCGATGTTCAGCGTCTGCCGTTGATAAGCTTCAAGGACAATAAGATGTAAATTCTCCTTAGTTTGAGTTAAGTTTTCTTTTTCTCGTTCAGATTTCACTCCTTCTCACGTGATTCCTGGTACGAAATTATTATTATTATTATTATTATTATTATTATTATTATTATTATTATTATTATTATTATTATTATTATTATTATTATTATTATTATTATTATTATTAATATTATTATTAATATTATTATTAATATTATTATTAATATTATTATTAATATTATTATTATTATTATTATTATTATTATCATTGTCATTATTATCATTATTATCATTATTATCATTATTATCATTATTATCATTATTATCATTATTATCATTATTATCATTATCATCATTATCATTATCATTATCATTATCATTATCATTATCATTATCATTGTCGTTGTTGTTGTTGTTGTTGTTGTTGTTGTTGTTGTTGTTGTTGTTGTTGTTGTTGTTGTTGTTGTTGTTGTTGTTGTTGTTGTTGTTGTTGTTGTTGTTGTTGTTGTTATTATTATTATTATTATTATTATTATTATTATTATTATTATTATTATTATTATTATTATTATTATTATTATTATTATTATTATTATTATTATTATTATTATTATTATCAGTATTATTATTATTGTTATAATTATTATTGTTATTATTATTATTATTATTATTGTTATTGTTATTGTTATTGTTATTGTTATTGTTATTATTATTATTATTATTATTATTATTATTATTATTATTATTATTATTATTATTATTATTATTATTATTATTATTATTATTATTACTATTACTATTATTGTAATTAGCCTGTTATTCAGTGGTCTTGGTACATATACGTAGGTATGTCCTCTGCTTGAAAGTACTCCAGAGCTTCTTGGTAGGTAGCCAGAGCTCATGCACGGCAGTACTCTCGTAGTGTAGGCTGGTCTCCTGCAACAGGGTACTCCAGATTGTCTTGGTGGGGAGCCTTAATTCTCGCACGGCAGTATTCTCGTAGTGCAGGCAAGTGTTCCGCTACAGGGTACTTCAGGGAGTGTTGGTTGGTAGGTAGCCAGAGTTTTCCCTTTGCATTATACTCGTCGTGAAGGTTTTTTGCTAAAGGGGTCTTCAGAGCGTCTTGTCAGGCAGCCAGTGTTGTCGCAATGCATTATTCTCCTCACGTGCTGCATAGCGGAGTGTGTCATGAAGGTGTGAGGACCGTTAAAGGCGGGGCAGGTGTGGGGTGAGTGGCTCTGTAGCACACACACACACACACACACACACACACACACACGTATATACACCACTAATACCACTGGCACCACCATCGCCACCACCATTCATCATCATTCTTCACCCCCCAGGCGCACCGCTTCGCCGGCAGCAACTGATACACGGCCACAAACGAGCGCGCGAGGGGTGCCCCACGATGTAACAGTGATTTTTATGGCCCTTGATTGAGGTTTAGCGGGGCGAATTAAGGATGGATGAAGACTGCTATTGCCAGCTGAGATTTTTTTCTGGTGGCGCCTCGCTGTGTGTTTTTTTATGATGCCTGATTTTTTTTTTCCCTAATGGTAGATAATTGGATATTGTTATTGCAAGTTGTTGTTGGGAGGGTGCAGGTGGTATGGGTGGTTTCTCACTACACTAACTAAAAAGACGCCTCACTGTGTATCTTTTTTTTATGCCTGAGTTATTTTTCCCAGCGAGTGAAGTTGTAGTGGAAGAGTTATGTTATTGTTAGTACGAATTTTATCTTCCTTTTAGTGAGAAGGCGATATTTAGTGGTTTCTCAATACACTAACTAACTAAAATGACGCCTCGCTGTGTAGCCTATCTTTCTTTTTTGACGCCTGAGTGTTTTCTCCTAGCCGGTGGTGTAGTGGCTGAGATTTATTATTTTTAGTATGAATTTTATCTTTATTTGCGTGAGAAGGGATTTTTCTTGGCTTCTCAATACAGGGATTATTATTTTTTTTATATCTAAGTGTGTTGCCGACAGGAATTCCGAATTGGTGTGTTGTTTGTACGTACTTCTTGTGTTTTTTTCGCTCCTAGGAAATTGTGGTGCTTACAGAACATGACGCCTTTCTCGTGTACTGAAAATGGCACGATGCAGGGTTTTTTCTCTCTTTTTTCGCCTTTGGATCGCGATTATTATTTCCTCCTCTTCTAGAAGCATATGACGTTTACTTTGTTTTCTGAAAGTTCGTCCAAGTCGTGTGCTTTTTTTTGTTTCTGGAATAAAGGGAATCTTCTGCCAGGGCCAAAGGAATACGGGGTCCAGTCACGCGCTGATCTTTGTGAATGGGGCGGAGCTATTGTGACGTCAGCGAGATCTCCCTATGTGGTACATATAAAAGTTTGCCCGAAAAGAGAAACGTTTTCCTTAATTTTTCTTTGGTGTGGGAAACTTTATTTTTTTTTACGAACGAGAGAAAGTGAGAGATTTACATAGATTTACATAGAAAATCAGACCACACAGACTAGGTGGTCTGTCCTTAAACCTAAGTGATTCTACATTAATCAGAAGGTTCCAAAACGATGCATTTCAACTCTAGTTGATATTAAGTTCATGGAAGTGACGGTCGAGCTTGTTTTTGAAGGAGTCAATCGTGTTACACTGGACCACTGACGGTGGGAGCTTATTCCATTCTCGCACTACAACGTTAGTGAAGAAAAATTTGGTGCAGTCTGAATTTACTTGTCTACATTTGAGTTTTACGCCATTGTTCCTCGTACGCAAAGTGTCATCGATCATAAACAATGTTGATCTGTCTACATTCGTGAAACCATTAAGTATTTTAAAACATTCGATCAGTTTTCCTCGGAGGTGACGTTTCTCAAAAGAGAACAATCATGTTAAGAGTGGAGAGCCTTTCTTCGTCAGATTTGTTGCGCAAGGAATGGATCATTTTTGTTGCCCGACGCTGAACACCTAATTTAGCAATGTCCTTTGCATGATGGGGAGACCAAAACTATACCGCATATTCCAAGTGGGGTCTGACTAAACTATTGTTGAGTGGAAGTATTACATCTTTATTCTTGAATAAAAAGTTTCTTTTAATGAAGCCCAACATTCTGTTCGCTTTATTTGCTGCATCGATGCATTGCTGTGAGAATTTGAGGTTTGTCGTGATTTTGACCCCCAAGTCCTTTACGCATTGAACGCTTTTGAGTTTAACGCCGCGCATTTCATAATCGAACTTCTTATTCCTTGTTCCAGCTTGAAGGACCTGGCACTTGTCTACGTTAAAGGGCATCTCCCATCTATCAGACCAAGATGAAATTTTGTGCAAATCCTCTTGGAGGCTTTGCCTGTCTTCGTCAGTGTGAACCGAGTTACCAATCTTTGTGTCGTCTGCAAATTTACTAATGCGATTATTGAGTCCAACATCCACATCGTTGATGTAAATAATGAAGAGCACTGGGCCAAGAACCGAGCCCTGAGGGACGCCACTAGTGACCGGCGCCCACTCTGAGTTAAATCCATCAATCACAACTCTTTGTTGTCTGTTGCTCAACCAATTCGCGATCCATTGGTGTACTTGACCGTCAATACCTATTTGCTTTAATTTGTAAATTAATTTATGATGTGGGACTTTATCAAACGCTTTCTGGAAATCAAGATAGACTACGTCAAGTGATTTGGTTACGTCATAAACAGTGAAGAGGTCGTTATAAAAGGTCAATAGGTTTGATAGGCAGGATCTTTTGTTACGGAAGCCGTGTTGTGAGTTCCCAATTAATGAGTGGCTTTCAAGGTAACTCACAATTTTGTCTCTAATTATGCTCTCAAGTAGCTTACCTACAACCGAAGTTAGACTAATGGGCCTGTAATTACCTGGTACTTTTTTGTCTCCTTTCTTAAAAATCGGTGTCAGGTTGGCCTTTTTCCAATCCAAGGGAAGATGCCTTGTCGCAAGGACATACTGAATACGGTTGTTAGGGAGGAGACTATTTCGCCCTTTGTTTCTTTGAGCGGAGTAGGATATACTTTGTAAGGTCCAGGACTTTTATTTGTTTTAAGTGATTTGGGGGTTTTAAGGATTTCATCGGTTGTTATTTCAAAGTTAGGCAATGCATGCTCGGGATTTACATTAGTACTGGTGTTGGTGGTAGTGGTGGGAGGACTGTTAGTATTAAACACCGAGGAAAAGTAATTGTTTAATAGGTTTGCAACGTGTTGGCTGTCAGTCACAAGTGCACCATCGCTGTTTGTTAGGGGTCCAATTCCACTTCTGATCGCCTTTCTGTTGTTTATGTAACTGAAGAAGGATTATCAGTGTTACTTCGCTTCTCACACAAAGGGACGAATGTGTTCTGCTGAGTGAGTAAATGATTTTTAAAGCTTAGCCAGGCGTCCTCTACATTACCGTCATCTGATAGTTGCATTTCTATTAGTTTTCGTCGGATTTCTACTAAGTTAGCTCTTTTAATTTATGATCGCAAGAACCGAGGTGTTCTCCTACTGTGACATTACTGACTAGGTTAACTTGGGTCGTTATAACAAGGTCAAGTATGTTATTTGTCGAGTTGGTTCAGAAACCATTTGGCTTAGATAATTTTCTTCTAAAAATTCGATCATGCTATGTGATAAGAGAGAGAGAGAGAGAGAGAGAGAGAGAGAGAGAGAGAGAGAGAGAGAGAGAGAGAGAGAGAGAGAGAGAGAGAGAGAGAGAGAGAGAGAGAGAGAGAGAGAGAGAGAGAGAGAGAGAGAGAGAGAGAGAGAGAGAGAGAGAGAGAGAGAGAGAGAGAATTACCGCTCAATTAATTAATAAAACACCTGAAAACTTTGTCCCGATTTTAAGAAACCATAAAGTGCATGGTGCTCACTGTAGGCGCTTCTCCGTTGCTAAATGAATGCAGTGATTGCAAAAAGTCGTAAAGCGATCGAAGAAAATATGAATTTATACAGGTGGCAACACTCCTCTGATGTGTATCTAACAAAATTTTCCTACATTTATTTCCTAGTTGTCTCGAAGTACAGCACATGGTTTGTTCATATTCAATAAATGCTGGCTGCATATTCTGACCTTTTGAGTGGTTATATCGTCTCTTCCACACAAATAAAGCCATTTTTTTACGTGTTTCTCTGTCTTTTGGTAAATTATAAAAACTGTAGTTTGACCGTCCTGAACAATACATGTTATTGTAGCCAACCACATTGCAGTGAGGCATTTTAAAGGGAAAAATTCAGGTCATGGGTAGCGACTAGCGAGCGGCGGGAGCTGATTTGAAACGATCACCTGAGGTGCTCTTCACAGACTGGCCTAGGTTCGCGGCTCGGACCCTCCGAGATCTGGCTGACGTCATGGCTGCGCAGAACTATACAAATTTTGGCTGGGCCATGAGTAGACCCCTCACTCCTTTGACCTTGTCTTCTGCCACAATAACATAATGACATGAACGTAACTTGTATTTTTTTTTTTTTCGCCTTTAGATCGAGATGATTTTTTCCTCTTCTTTTAGAAACATGTAACTTTCATTTGCTTTTCTGAAAGTTCGTCCACGTCTTGTACTCTTTCTTGCTCCTAGAGAAAAGTCAATCCTCCTGCCAAAATATTATAAGAACATGAACGTAACATTAATTTGGCATTCGAGAAGTGAACGTCGTGTGCTCGTTCTTGTTCCTGGAAAGTGTGTGTCCTTACGAAGCCATTTTTTTCTACATTTCTGGAAATGAGCGTTGCATGTACTGTCGGGGTGAAAGGGCGGAGGGAAGGGGGGGTGGAAGAGGGGGAGGGGAGGGCGGTGAAGGGGGCGGCAGGGGGGCACGGAGGTGAGTCAGTGTGGCCTTCACGTGTCCGGTGCTGTCTGGGTTATGCGAAGGGCGAAGGGGGAGGGGGACGAGAGGGGGCAGGCGGGCAAGGGGGCGTGGCAGGTGAGGGGAGATGTGAAGGGTGGTGGTGGCGAGAGGTGTGAAGAGAGGTGAAAGGGGGTAAGAAAAGGAGGGAAGCTCTAATGAGGGGTTAGGTTGGGGAAGGGAGTAGAAAATGTACGTGAGAGGTTGAAGGGTGGAGGGTGGAGGAGGAAGAGATAAAAAGAGATTTGAGGTGGAGAAGGAAGGGGATGGAAACTTGAAAGAGGGGTGAATGGGTGGATGAGTGGGACAGAGAGAGGATAGGGGAGTTGAGGGGGAAGGGGCAGGAAGGGTTGAAATGAGGGGTTGGGGTGTAGGAAGAAGGGTTTGGAGGTTTGAATAAATGGTGGGGGGACAGTGAGAGGATATGAGGTATGTGGAAAGAGTGGAGGAGGAGGAAGGGGACGAGGTCTTGGAGGGGGAAAGAAAGGAATGTGGACTAAATATGTGTGAAGTAGGTGGAGAAGGAGGAGGAGGAGGACGGGGGTTTGAAAGGGATGAACTGGGTGGGAGGGGGGAAAGATGGGGAGATATGTGTGGAGACGGTGAAGAAGGAGGAGGAGGAGGACGGGAGTTTGAAAGGGGTGCATTGGGTGGAAGGGGGACAGAGCAGGGGATGTGGTGCAGGGGTGGCGTGGAGGGGGCGAGGCAGGGCGGGTCAGGGTAGTACTGGTCACACACACACACACACACACACACACACACACACGTCACAGTAGGCAAGGGTGAGGTGGTCTACGTAAGAAGGGAGAAACTACTTTATACTTGATTAAAGCGGTGAGTGCAGCCTCTCCCACACTCCCCCTGGACTACCTACCTAACCCACCCTCACCCCCACCTCAGTTCAACACATTCCACAGTCCTCTCTCCATCAGGTTCTTGTACTTCCTTCCCATCTATTAATACTTCACACATTCCGCTCCGTCTCCCACACTTGCAACGACCTCTACCGGCACTGCTTAGAACAAGTATGGGAAGGAGTTAGTATATCCTGAGGGCTGTATTTTAAGATACCATCGCCTCTCACATCAACTATTTCTAAAGGTCAAAGAGGGGATTAATCGGGTTTTCATGAGTGTTTTTTAAGGTTCATGGCACAGAAGAAGGGTCAAACTACCACCAGGGTCATAAAACTACCCCTGGAAAGGCCTACAGCTCCTACGAAAGCCATGTCAAATATGTGAACTTGGGCGACGAAATGTTTTAAAATACGACCCAGAGTCTTGGATGGGACGTGCAGCTCTATGGAATAAAAGAGAGGGAAAGAAAGAAATAGAGACATGCGTGGTGGTGTGGGACAAGGAGGAGGAAGGGCAGGGAAGATAGTGTGTCTCCTTTACGTGAAAACAATGAAACTGGTGAGAGTGGCGTGGAGTCAGCGGCGTCGAGATGAGGGTAAATGAAAGGCCGAGAGGGTGTTAAGGGTGTGATGTTGTGTGACAGACAGATAAGTATGTGAGTAAAAATGAAGTGCTGAGGTACATTTCCAAGTGATACTCAGAGCGGAGAAAACGCGAGGCACAGAAATGACCTTGCACCTTGCCCCTCAAATCTCGCGGGAAGCTTGTGTGCGCTGAGCTTCAACATTTCGGCGCCCAACCAAACACGTTTAACAAGACTTTCGCAGGAGTTGTGGGCATTTTCATGGGTTGTTTAATGGCCTTGGTGGTAGTTTGACTCTTCTTCTGTACTATGAACGTGATAAAAGACTCGTCAAAACTCGATTTTCTCCTTTTTCGGACTTTGGAAATAGTTGATGCGAGAGAAGGAAGCGTCTGAGAACACGGACCCGGGTTTGTCTCGGGTAATTGGGCGGCGTGTGAGTGTGAGCCTTACGCTGGGAGACGCAGCGACCTTCAGGAGCTGCTTTCTTTCCTGAGTCCTACGTCTTCTTAAATACTGCGTGGAAGGAAGAGGAGGAGGAAGGAGAAGAGGAGGAGGAGGAGGAAGAAAAGGAGGAGGAGGCGATAGCAACATGAACGCGCCGAAAATAACAAAGCAGATGTAGAGCGTAGAGGCCCACACTTAAAACTTACGTACACGGGTTTAATAGTCATGCAAGTGTTGGACAAAAGGTTTGCGCCAAGAGTCTTGTGGTAAGCCTAAAAAATGGAGTTGGTAAATTTGCAATGGGCGGCGCAAGGTCGAGAACAGACCGATGAGAGGCAGGAGACTAAAGCTGGTGTCACACAGGGCCTTTTTCCTCCAACCGCGTTGGCGGTAGGTGCAAGCGGCAACTCCAACTTTTCTGGGTGTTCGTCAAACATGACCAAGGGCGGTTGCCAGTATCCACAACGTAAACAAGTCAGTCGCCCTGTATCCACATGGCGCCGTTTGCAAAGTAAGGGCTGTTGTGGCTTGTGCTGCTGTTACTCAAGTTATGGACTTGTTGCTACAGTTAAATGGAAGGAAGAAGCGGTTGTGGGCACGATCATGACTTCAAAGACGGGAGGACAGGAGTCTTTACCCAAACATCGTCATAGAACTGTGCTGTGAAGACCGGGAGTCCTACAATTTTCATTGAGTGGAGAGAGAAGAGTTTTTTTTAACTTGGTAGCCCCACTCATCTATAAGCAAGACACCAGAATGAGGGAAGAGCAGCAGCAATCATAGACCATTCACTTCTTTTAAGTCTTTTTGACGAAGTTTTTATATGTGTGGTCCACAGCACGGGGTGATCTCTTATCTTGTAGACAAAGCAACTCTGCCAATCCACTTTACGAGTCTCTTGGTTGGCCAACTTCCACTACTCCTCAGCCACTATCGCCGTCTGTTTGTTTACATACAGTCTCGCGGTTGCTCATACCCACAACGGTTTCTCATCCGTACGGACAACCAGAGACACGCCATTCCTCGTCGACAGACCGACTTCGTCGGCTCGACTGACATCAGCCGATTGAGTCGATCTTTCAGCACTCCCCCCCCCCCCCCCCCCTCTGACGGGCCCCCTAATAACCCGCATGAGAAATTGACAAACAACCTTTGCAGGGCTCTACCATAGCCCAGCCAGCCAGCGTGCAGGCGAAAATAAAAAACAACAACAAAAGGACAGCCAACAACTCGCTCCCGGCTGGGAGAACGGGCAACCACAGTTGCTCCTAGCTCCACCGGTTGGAGGAAAACACTCAGTGTGACACCGCCTTAGACCAGAGGTTCTTGGCCCATAAGTATAATTGGTTCCAAAGGTTTATAGAGAAACGGAGGAAAAGTTATTGAGGTTGTTAACATTGTTAGTTATTAAAACAAAATTTTACAATTAATAAGAAATACGTGTTTTAAACAATAAACGTGTAATAAAAGAATGCTATTGGAAACAACTGTGACTCAGTAAGCTTCTTTACCGTTTGATGGTTTTCGGCGCCGCAGAGCAGTAACGGAGTAGGCGCCTTTAACCAAAATGGTGGTGAGTACGAGGGTTGCGAATCCCTTGGCTAAAGCGTTTTCCTCATCTCTTCAGTGTCATTAACACTTGATAACGTTATGTACCGCGAATACGAAATGACAGACGTAAGGTAGCAATGGTACACTTAAAAAAAAATTGTCATCGCAAACAGCAGCCTTACCAGCTTTGCGACATTGAAAATGGATTATCTTGAAAAATTGAATGTCGAGTAAGTTTCTATCATGTCTTGGCAACTTTCCTTTCACCGTGTCTTCAATCTCCTTATCTCCCCGTCCGTTGCATCATTCCTTTATATCGCTGCCCCTCAATGACACGGCTTTTCTGACTAGCAACAATGCCTCCTCCCCTCGCAGCGGCTCACACACAGGGCCTGTGGTCACCGTGGCTCCCTGCCAGACCCTTGTCACAGCAGAAAGAAAAATAACAGTAACTTTTCATACGTGATGAATAACCGGGGAACAGTCTGCCCTACTTGGCCTCCGACGCGGCGCACAATACACGCCTCCAGCTCCTGGTTTTGAAATACCGCGACCTTCCCTGTCGAGGGAGACTAACGACGGGATCAAATTCAGCTGTGTTGATGGCCCGTGGCTAACGTGTCCCAAAAGACAGCAGCCTCCACGACGGTGCTGTCACACAAGTGGGTCGTCGGCGCTGGTGAATGTTACCCTTCGTCCGTGTCATCATTATATGGCACAACAATCATCACCATCATAATAATCTACTTTTTTCGGCACCCACCACCCCGGCGCCCCTTGCCACAACCTTGACGCACCGCCCGTCTCCTCATCCATCCCACCACCATGGCGGCGCCCCGGGGCACCGTCACCGCTGCGCCTGTCGGTGATGGCGCCCTTCACGACCTTTCCCTCCCTTAGCGGTAAGGCGGATAAGCTAGTTGCCGCCTTGTTTATGCCCTTCCTCACCATGACTCAGCAGGGCCCGCTGCTCGCCGTGCAGGGAAAAGCTCCTCGGGGCCGCGAGGGCCGCCATATGTGCGGCGGGGAAAGGTTTCAGAGTGACGCAACTTAATAATTACAAAGTATTACGAGAAATTACACTTAAGACGGAATGATTGTTTCTTTTTCAGGGCCAAAAGTTGTTCTACAATAGTTATACTAAAATATCACATATCGAAATATACATGATAGTAGACTAACATTTCAAGTTGAAATAATGAATATTGAGTCTGCTTAATTTGTGAGGAGAATGCATTTTTATATAATTTCTTGCCTTTTATAATACATTTCATTTTTTTTTTCAAATAACAAAACGCTTATTGCAATTTCCTGAAGTTAACTAAATGTATGCAGCGTGAGATGTGAGTAGTGTCATGTACAGTTACCCATGACTGTGTGTGTGTGTGTGTGTGTGTGTGTGTGTGTGTGTGTGTGTGTGTGTGTGTGTGTGTGTGTGTGTGTGTGTGTGCGTGCGTGCGTGCGTGCGTGTGTGTGTGTGTGTGTGTGTGTGTGTGTGTGTGTGTGTGTGTGTGTGTGTGTGTGTGTGTGTGTGTGTGTGTGTGTGTGTGTGTGTGTGTGTGTGTGTGTGTGTGTGTGTGTGTGTGTGTGTGTGCGTGCGTGCGTGCGTGCGTGTGTGTGTGTGTGTGTGTCAACACTACACAGTCACAGTCAGCAGTACTCGATGGTCCGTGAGCCGTGGCCGTGACCCGCCTTGGCCGGGTGCCCGTTGCCGCGGGCAGTCTGACCGACCTTCCGCGGCGGTGCTCGGTCCCCCTGACTGGTCACCTTCTGCCTCCACTGATTTTGATGTGTAATTTTGGTGTCGCAAAAGGCCTCCAGGTCTGACACAGGTCAAGTTTCTCTTAAGTGTTTCATGCGCAGACTTTACATTATAAACGGTTGTATTGCAAAAAACGTGCTTACGTATTCAGGTTTTCACACCTTAACTGTTTTCTTGTGGACTTTCCTGCCTGGGGAGCCCACGGGGCCTCGCCTTCCCTTCACTCTAAACACACGCAAATACGTATGCCGCGAGTTTCACCTGTAGGACCACGATGCCCTTCATGCCGGCGCCAAGGAGTGGTGGGCGAAAGCGAAATGACCACGTCACGTTTCTGCAGTGCAATGGTGGGAATCATTTAGCAAACACAAGAGAAGCAGCGGCAGGGGCTGGCGGGATAGGGAGGCGACCCTGGGGAGAGCCCTCTCCCCAATTGCCCCGAGGGAGAGGTCAGAGTGTCCTGATTCTCATTTGCAAGAAGACCCCCTCCCCCCGCGCCACAACGTCTACCTGTCCACAGGCTCGCGGCAGCCCGCCTCTCGCAACGATCACCACCATTATATTGCCACTTCCGCCGTGACCCCCTTGTCAACACCAACAACAGAGCTGCCTGACGGCTTGACGGGCAGATCCAGGGAGCTGCTAATGACAGGGCTGGTGATGACGACGACGATGGCGACGACAACACAGCCATCCCAATCCTCATCACCACAGCATCCCCCGCCGCCACCATCCCACCACCACCACCGCCAACGAAAAATAATGATAATGTTAATAATAATAATAATAATAATAATAATAATGGCAACAACTACAACAATAATAAAAGTGTTGAGGCACAAAAGCTCGCGTCCCTCCGCTGCGGGCGTCAACAGGTGCGGCTCCGAGACAGGTTAATCACCACCATAACGAAGCTGCAGGTATTTATTTCATCGAACAGGCTACAACAACAGGGAAATAGTGTTTGTTTACCGCCTGGCACACTGGTCCGAAAAACATGATAATATGAGATCGATTCAGTTTATGGTGCTATATCTGTTTAACATGTTCCTCCTAGTTCTACGTTTTCGGCATTAAATATTTGTTGATCACCTGCACACTAATCGATCAAAGGTCCGTATTATCAAACGCTTTCGGCTCACAACAAACATTTCCAAAGACCACAAAGACCACAAAGGAGATCATCGGGTCCTCACGACTTTTTTTTTTTTTTACGTTCAAGATGCAGAAACCTTGTCAGACTATCACTAGGTTCATAAAACTACCCACACAACTTCTACGGATGCCTGATCAAATATGTGTGGCCCATATTTTCAGACGCTTTCGGCTCTCACAACAAATATATCCAAAGGCCACAAAGGAGAAGCCTTGTCAGACTGTCACTAAGCTCATAAAACTACCCTTGAAATTACCCACAATCTCTACGAAAACCTGATCAAATGTGGGTACACGTGTGAACCCCGAAATGTCTGAGAATATAGACTAGTGCAGAAGCCTCGTCAGACTATCACTAAGCTCATAAAACTACCCATGAAAACACCTACAACCTCTACGAAAGCCTGATCAAATGTACGCGTGTAACCTCCGAAATAACCAAGAATATGGCCAAAGAATCTATGTTACGTAAGGAAGCCA
Source organism: Eriocheir sinensis (assembly GCF_024679095.1). Taxonomy (NCBI): domain Eukaryota; kingdom Metazoa; phylum Arthropoda; class Malacostraca; order Decapoda; family Varunidae; genus Eriocheir; species Eriocheir sinensis. Next base: position 18,289,693 of record NC_066529.1, on the reverse strand, counting down.
AGAGAACCGACATGCATGGAGATGAGGCACGCACTCACCCAAACACACACTACGTATTTCCCCAACAAACATCAGATTCCTGCGTGGCGTAAGTAACCAAAGGCATTAATAGGGATTTCCGGTCAAGTTTGCAGCAGTGGAAAGGCCCAGCCCGGTCCTCCTGTGCCCTACATAAGGAATTACACATGCCCCTCACAGCTATCTTGTGTTGTTCATCGCGCCGCATGACTCTCGGCGGCTGTGGTGACGTGCGGCAGCATGCAAAAGTATATGCAAAATATAAATACGGTGTCTGTAACTGCGTCTGTGTCGTGTTTGGCGTGTTTGTGTAACGGGTCGTCCGTGTGTTTGTCTGTTTCAGTCTATTTGTCTGCCAGATATTTCATTAAAAATTTTGTCCATCTTTTCACCTGTACTCTCTCTCTCTCTCTCTCTCTCTCTCTCTCTCTCTCTCTCTCTCTCTCTCTCTCTCTCTCTCTCTCTCTCTCTCTCTCTCTCTCTCTCTCTCTCTCTCTCTCTCTCTCTCTCTCTCTCTCTCTCTCTCTCTCTCTCTCTCTCTCTCTCTCTCTCTCTCTCTCTCTCTCTCTCTCTCTCTCTCTCTCTCTCTCTCTCTCTCTCTCTCTCTCTCTCTCTCTCTCTCTCTCTCTCTCACACACACACACACACACACACACACACACACACACACACACACACACACACACACACACACAGGTACGGGCACACACAGGTACGGGCACACACAGGTACGGGCACACACAGGTACGCGCACACACACACACACACACACACACATATACACACACACACACACGGAATCAATGCGGCAATCCTTGCGACGTGTCATGGTGTGAGAAAAGTTAGCTGTCTTGCCTAATGGCGGCCTCACGCTAAGGAGGACCAAGGGCGGGCAGGCCATGGAGGCCACGGGCTGGGCAGGGTGTCCACCATGTGTGTGTGGGTGGAGGGAGGCACAATCTCCTCGGACCCAAAATCAACAGGTTGAACGACCGCAGCTGCAACAGATAACCCGGCAATGATTTTGCATATTGGTCCTTGAGACACACACGTACATGTACACATACATACGAAGACGCAAACGAACACACAGGCACACACTAGCGTGGGTATATGAATACTTCCACTTCCCTCGGGGCTCCCTCTGGCCCCTCCGACCCCGCCTGGCCGCGCCATCCCCAGTGCTCACGAGGAACACGAAACAATAATCGAGGTATTGCTTAAGTGCATGTCATGCGGCGCGCTGGGCATCCTCTCACAATACTTTCAGATAATAATTTCCTTCCCCCTCGACCTTTTCCCCTTAGAGCACCTCGCATCCCCCTCGAAAAAAAACTAGACTTATGGAAAACCAAACTTTCGCAACAAAGGAAACTCTGCAAGTGTGCTAATCTCGGGGCGGCAGGTGGAGACGTGAGGCGCGGCAGGTGAGCCCCGGCAAGACACACACACCTGTCTCACCTTTACCGCGGGAGGTCACGAGTCAGGACTGGCAGAATCACCGACCGATACCCAAGGGTGTCGGACACCGATTTTTTTTCTCTCTCCTTTAAGCTAGACATTAAAGCAACGTCAGTATGATGATGATGATGATGATGATGATGATGATGATGATGATGATGATAAAGAAGAGGAGGAGGAGGAGGAGGAGGAGGAGGAGGAGGGGAGGGGGAGGAGAATGACGATACCCTTCCCCTGATGGAAGAGAGAACACACACACACACACACACACACACACACACACACACACACACACACACACACACACACACACTCCTCTGCCCACCTTTCTCCTTTACTTTCCCGGTAACTGGGTCAAGGGAAGGACAGGCCGACACTCGCTCCTCGCCCTCGTTCCTTTCCCTCCCCGTCAACAGGTTTGTCCTCTCGAGTACAAAACACACAAGCAGTTTCTTTTCGTTGAACATTTTCCTCCCTGTCTTTTGACTTTCTCTCTCTGTCTGCCCGCTTCGAGTTGGGGTGATGAGTGTCACTTTCTTGTGTTCCAGTGACCACCTCGGCCTCCTTGTCGCCTCGTGCCTTCCACCCTGCCGCCGCCAAGATAACATCACCAAGGCCGAAGCATGAAAATTATTTTTTGTGTGCTTGTAGAGAGTATACCCCGCCTCCCCTTCCTCCTCCCTTCCTGCCAGCCACCCTTTCTCGCTTCCTACTCCCCTTTCTTCTTCCCTTTCGACATTCACTATTTCGCACAATGTGCCTACGTCTGAGCACATCAATGATCTTCCACAAGTCGAAGTACACATATAAACATGCATATACATGCATTCATAAAATACATGCATACATAAATATATACATGCATGCATACATACATGCATTCATACACACACACACATACATACATACATACATACATACATGTAAACAAAATTCAAGATTTGAGAGAAGGAAACACAATGACCTCTTTGACTTTGGTCACGCTCGGGGCCTCCAGCAGACGACCTCCCCCTTCAGGTCGCCACGGGGGGCTGCCTCAGCCTAGACCCCTCCCTGACCTGCCTCCAGACACACGACAAAAACAGTGCTGGTGCACAGCGTGACGGGGGTCGCGGAGGGCCAGGGTAAGACAGTGCCGCGGACACCGCCTGTCAATCACTCATCGTGCACGCGATAACGCATGCAGGAACTCTCGAGGCGGTGGAGGACGCTGCGGGTGTTGTAATGACACGCAGTCAACACTATCGTGTTGATCTTTTTGCTGCATCACGCCGCCGAGAAAGTGGAGGCTGACGAGTCTGCAGAACCCTCGATGCACTGGATCGGTTCTCTTTCTTCTTTTCCTCTAACACGGGTCTTGAGGAAGCCCGGAGAGGGGCTATACCTTGCGTATGCTTATAAGATAGGAAGAAACCTACATCGACACAAAACTATCAATATAAATTCTTTGTGTATCGTTATCAGTCAAGAGTGACAAGCGTCTACCAAAGACAATCATTCGGCAACACAATTTGCTCTTTTTTTCCGACTCAACGCTCCACAACTCCGATCGCTGAGATGTTGCCGAGACGCAGGGTTCGCAATGTAATCTTTTTTTCCAGTTAAAATCTGAAAGAGTGTCTCCATGAACCCCTGATGCTGGTGTGGGTGTCTTCATAGGTAAAAGGAAGCAGTCTGTGAAGAAATAACAAAAGTTTGAAATACTCCCACTGATTCGCATGGTAAGATATTTGAGTATTCTCTTTTGAACGACTGTAGTTCACAAAGAGAAACAATTGGACAGCCATGTCAGTGAAGGCAAAAAAGGAGTGGAAACACAAATTACGGTAGATTATATGTCAAAAAAGACGTACAGGAAGGAAGAGAAAGCAAATGAAGGCTTTTCATCCATTGGACAGCAAAGGGGGAGGGACAAGGCATGAAGCTGTCAACATTTAGAGAAGGGACATCAATAGTAAGATATTATATAGAGGCAGTCAGAAAAGTATATAAGACTACCGAACACTGAAGCGCTAAACAGAGTGCGACATGACGAGAACCACCCAAACACACACACACACACACACACACACACACACACACACACACACGTACAAGATAAAAGTGGCAGGTTGGGGAGACAATTTGATGAAGGCGATGGATAATAAGTCTCACTACCACTCAAGTACTCCACAAAGCACATCAGGGCTGGACTGTTACTGATGATGATATACACTTTGCGGTGGTGATGATAGGGATAATAATGGCAGTCATGGTGGTGGTGGTGGTGGTGGTGTTGATGACTGTGATAGTGGTGACGGTGATGACGGCTCCAGTTGTTGTGATAATGAGAGTGGCTTTGGTAATGGTGATGATGGTGATGGTGGTGGTGGTGATAATGGTGGTGGTAGAGGAGGTGGTATGCATTATGATGGATATGATAATTGTAGGTGTTGTAGACGCGATGACAGTGGTGATGTAAGTGGTGGTGGTGGTGGTGGTAGTGTGAGTGGTTCAAGTGGTGGTGTTATTGTCCGCGGTAGTTGCTCTAATATCCCATCTTTTATGTACCAAGATCTACATGCAGGGTCCCCTTAACACACCTCCCATCACAACATACTTTATCCTTGTCATCCTTCTCCCTCTACGTAGAACACTCTCCCTCGCTCCCTCTCAGCTCACTTCCCTCGAAAACACCCTCTCTCGCTCCCTGTCAACACACCTCACTCTGGCACATACCTGTATTCGCGCCACCCTTTCCATCCTAACACACCTCCCTTGCAACACACCGGTACCCCCAGCAGCTCACCCCACCTGAGCCCAACATACCTTCTCCACAACACATTATCCCGTACACCCTTCCCCGCCCGGCACACCTTTCCCTCACCCCCCCATCCCACTCCCTTTCGCCGCAATCCCCCCGCGGCACACACTGCTGGCAAGGCCGTGTTCCAGCAGCCCGTGTGTAATACAAGCCAACACACACGAGGCGGCAGCACACATGAGTGTCCTGCTTGCTGACGCAGCAGGTCGTGCCAAGAACAGCTCTCCCCACAGGCAGGGAGGGTCAGTGTCACCCCAACCCCCCAAGGTCAACAGTGCCCGGGTCGGTACTCACCAGTCACCACGTGGTCCCTCTTCTGATTCTTCCTGCAAGAAAGTAAGGAAAAAAAATGTTAAGTGTGTCACGCCTCAGCCTTCCCGCCGACGGTCTGCCTCGTCTCCACCAGCTTGCCGCCGCCGCAGCAACGCGTGTCCGGCGGCGAGGGAGGCGGTCACGGCGGCTAATGTCCCGCCCTGGGCAGTGTAACACATGAGCCCCGGCACAGCACACCCCAGCACTGCCGCCTCGTTAGTGCTGCTCACGCATTTAAAAACACATTAAGAAGAGGCCTTGTACTGCAATCCCTTTCAGTTTCATTCTAATTTTAGCAAAGTAGAGACGGGAAAGCGTCTCTGGGGAAGCTGCAAATTATAGAAATACCGAATCATAATTGTAGATTTCAAAATTTGTTTAATCCCATCAAAATTGCCCTTTTATTTTAACAGATACCTTAAGCAGTCTAACTTGACATGATTTATACAGATACTGCCGCTGACGGCTTTAAGGCGAGGTGGCCCGCGTGTGGCACCGGACGCTGCCGTGGCGGGCGCCGTGTCACCGAATCCAGGTAAAAAGGTCACAAGTAAAAAAATTCACAGAAAAAAAGTCACTGGAAAAAAAAGTCACAGAAAAAAAAAACAGGGCAATGTTGGCCCTGTTTTCATTTTATATATGAATGGCAAATTTGCTATAGCTCCAAATATTTTCAAACAGATTTTTTTTTACAGCAAAAGAGTCAGCTCAAGGGAGGCATACAGTTAGCAAGTTCAGAAGAGCAGTCTGCGTGAAAATATCGATAGAAGATAGACAGAGAGGCAACATGGCGGCGGAATTTAAGAGGTAGAAGGCTTTCAGTAAGAGGAGGAGAGCTGATGAGACTAAGAACCTATTAGACTCCACTCTGTCCAGGAGAGCTGTGTGAGAGGAGCCCCCTCACACGTGAGATGCATACTCCATACTAGGGCGGACAAGGCCCCTATAAACGGAAAGCATATGTGCGGGGAAGAACTGGAGGAGACGATACAGAGCGCCTAACCTCGAGGAAGCTGATTTAGTGAGAGAGGAGATGTGAAGTTTCCAGTTGAGATTTTGAGCTAAGGATAGACCGAGGATATTTAGGGTTGAAGAAGATGACAGCTGGGTGTTGTCGAAGAATAGGGGATAGGTGTTTGGAAGATTGTGTCGAGTTGATAGGTGGAGAAACTGGGTTTTTGAGGCATTGAAGGACACAAGGCTCCTTTTACCCCAATCGGAAATTATAACAAGGTCTAAGGTTAAGCGTTCCGCAGGGTCCAGTCTGGAGTCTTGTAATTCCTGTTGAGAGGGTCTTCTGTTGAAAGAAGTTGAATAATGCAAAGTGGAGTCATCAGCGTATGAATGGATAGGACAGTTTGTTATGGAAAGAAGATCATTGATGAATAACAGGAAGAGAGTGGGTGATAAGACAGAGCCCTGTGGAACTCCACTCTTGATAGGTTTAGGGGAAGAACAGTGACCGTCTACCACAGCGGAGATAGAACGGCGGGAAAGGAAGCAGGAGATAAAGGAACAGAGAGAAGGACAGAAACCGTAAGAGCGCCGTGTGCCTTTCAGTGTATACACTCATCTTCCAAACAAGACTCTTACCACCTACGAAGAACTTTTTCAGGCTATAGTTAATGAGTGTGCAAACCTAAACTATTCTATGAATGTGCAAGCCGTGGTGACTGACTCTGAAGATTGCGTAGTACTGAGAGGTGTTCCTGCAGTGTTTGGCCGCGACGTAGAGAGCAAAGGCTGTTTTCATCGTCTTACGCGGTCCACTTGGAGTAAGATCCAGGAACTGGGTTTGGAAACACAGTATAACACCAAAGCAGAGTTTCGTTTGCTTAGTGGCATGATTGATGCTCTAACTTTTTGCCCCTAGAGGACGGTGATGAAGGTATGAGCCTCAAAACTGTCATTCCACAAGATCCACCTGACGCCAAAGAGTTGTTCAGGTACGTACACTTTGATTGTACTTATGTTAGAGGCTCCTTTCGACTGATGCAGCAGCCAGTTGCCATGTCCAGTGATGCCCTGGTGCCTCCGAAAATGCGTCAAATTCCATCTACGATTGCTCCTCACTCATGGAATGTGCATGACGCCACCATGAACAACAATGCCCGTACCAACAACATATGCGAAGGCTGGATTAATAATTTTTTCAACCTCGTTGGTCACTACCATCCTTCAGTCTGCACATGATGAATATTTTTGTTTGATAACTTGACTTTCTTTCCTAGCCAAAATTATGACTTTTTTCTGCGACTTTTTTTCCTGTGTCACCCGCCCGGCCGTCCAGGGCTGCGGGTAAAGGAACACCGGCGGCGGCGGCGGCCGGCAACATTCTTGACGCTGTGGCCGGCGGCTGGCCTTGACACACTTTACCTTTCAGTAATAACAGCCTGTGCTTCCAAATTAATAATGTAAAGGTAATTGTATTAAAATGCAGTAATAACATTAAATACAAGCATTCAAATGTGAGCATATATGCAATGGTTACAAAAGCAGCTTTTAGTGCAGATGAATACGTTTAATGTTTTATAGCATAGTATCATAGTGGCTCTTCGCTTTAATAACTGTGAAATTCAAAAGTATGTTCCATTACCTTACACACGCACACACACAAGTACATACCCACACCACACACTTTATAGGCCCGCAGATTCACAACTAGGAGTGCAAATTACTCCACCAGGGAGGTGCCATAATAGAGGGTGATTATTACCGAAGAACGACAACACACAACTAATTTCAAACCAGCGTTTGCCGTAACAGAGAGAAAAAAAAAGATCAACAACCCCACTCTGCTTGCTAAATGGTTCCAGGAAAAGACAGTGAAAGTTTCTACCACAGGCTCAAGGGTCAACGGGACAGAGATAAGCACAGTGGCCACGCACAGCTACATCGTGTGCCCCCAACTTCACCTAACTTATGTATGAGCGGGGTGAGCGGTGACACCTGTCTATCGCTCTTGATGTGTGGGAGCAGCGGCGGATCTAGAAAATAATTTGTGGGGGCACTAGGCACTCGGCCCGCAACCCAAGTTTCTCAGTTGAATTGAGATTTTGGGTTCTATTCTCGGGCAGAGTGAGAGTTAAAATGGGCTTTCTCTCTTTACACCCCAGCCCCTGCGCCTCCGTAGCTGAGTGGTTTCTGTGACCGCTTACCACTCCTTGGGGCACCGGTTCGAGTCCGATTAGGTGCCTTCGGCGCACAGCCCACCCAGCTATTGCTTCTGTTCATCCTTCCTTTCGGGTTGGTCGATAAACCGGTACCTGAAGAAACTTGGGGAAGGTAAATTTGGGGAATCCGGACGGCATAGGGCCAAGTGTCCCCGGGCTAGTGGATACGAGTCCACCATAGCCTCAAAAGGTCAAGGAGGCGGAAATGAGCACCGATGCAACGCGCAGCACTATCGCATGCTCCCCACTTTACCTACGAGTATTACTTTATTAGGCAAACATTGCAGGCTAGTCCCTCGGTTACTAATTTTTCCCTTCCCAGCCTGTCTTCCATATTGTAATTCTAAACTATGTTAGGTTACAAGAGGAGCTTCATTAGCTTTATTTGTGAAATGAATGTGGAAGAGAGGCTGGAGTATGAGAAAATATTTGCTCTTGAGTTTACTTACACTTGACGTAATTTGAATTAGCAGTGCTTTGGTAAATAAAAAATAAAAAAATGAAAAACTCTTTGTCAAGTGTTGAGCCACAGTAATGTATTAGACAACATTAATATACTTTTTTTTTTTAGGAGGAACTCATTGGTACATTAAAAACTAATCTAATTCACTGTAGCATAAGGGGCACAAATTTTATGACAAAAGCAATGACTAAATAAATAACATATATATATATATATATATATATATATATATATATATATATATATATATATATATATATATATATATATATATATATATATATATGTGTGTGTGTGTGTGTGTGTGTGTGTGTGTGTGTGTGTGTGTGTGTGTGTGTGTGTGTGTGTGTGTGGTGTGTGTGTGTGTGTGTGTGATTCCTCCTCCTTACTGATATCTTCTCTTACTCTTTGCCTTCCCGCGCTGGTTGCCTCTCTTTCTCTCTTCTATCGATATTTCCGCATGACTCTCCTTCTACTCTTTCTAAGCTGCAATCCTCCCCCTCCCGCAGCAGCTTATCTTTCCCTCTTCCTCATTAACTCTTTTTAGAACTTACAGTAGAGAACCAAGAACTCTTTCCATCTGCTACGACTCATTCCATCCTCTCCTTTCCTAACCTCATCTTCCAGCCATATATATATACTTATCTTTTGACTTGAACTCTTTCAAGAGGAGGTATATATATATCTTTATCTCTATTTATTACTATTTATGCTTTAAACTCTCTTCAAGAGGATAGTATATAAAATATATATATATATATATATATATATATATATATATATATATATATATATATATATATATATATATATATATATATATATATATATATATATATATATATATATATATATATATATATATATATATATATAATATATATATATATATATATATATATATATATATATATATATATATATATATATATATATATATATATATATATATATATATATATATATATATATATATATATATATGTGTGTGTGTGTGTGTGTGTGTGTGTGTGTGTGTGTGTGTGTGTGTGTGTGTGTGTGTGTGTGTGTGTGTGTGTGTGTGTGTGTGTGTGTGTGTGTGTGTGTGTGATGTACAAATTACAGAATAAAGTTTCCTCTTCTTTCTTTTTTTCTTTTTTAAATATATCAATGACAGCCGTAACAAAATTTTCAGTCAGATCACCTTTGGTCAGTTCACGGTGAATGCATAATTTTGCGAGCCCATTCAATCTCTCCTCGCCCATAGTTAACCGTCTGTATGATTTTATATGTTTAAGTGTAGAAAACTTCGTTCAGCTGTAGCAGATGGAGCGAGCAAAGTGGCATAAATAAGTAATAACTTCTTTGTAACAGGATAATTTTGTGAGCACTGCTCATGTGTATCAAGTACAGTACTTGAAAAGGAGCTTTTAGGTACAAAAGACCAACGTGATCTCAACGTTCTGAATTCAGTGACATAATCATGTAAATCATCCGGGCCCAGAACTGAATCATCTAAGAGGTAGTCTTTGTACATCACTAGCGACCAGCCGCAGCTCTCTGAGCGTGAATAAACTGAAGTGTAGATACTTGTTCTGGGGGAGTATTTCACGTTTTTTTTCTTTATAGTTTTAAAACATATGTTAACGCGAACTAGTAGATAAACATTCATTTATGCATTTTAATAATAATAATAATAATAATAATAATAATAATAATAATAATAATAATAATAATAATAATAATAATAATAATAATTAACATTATTATTATTATTATTATTATTATTATTATTATTATTATTATTATTATTATTATTATCAATTCCGTTATTAAAAAAAATAATATTTTTTTTGGAGGGGGCACGTGACACAGTCACAGAGGAGTTAGCAGTCAGAATGAGGAGAACGAATGCAAGAGTGAGAACTGGAGAGGACAAAGTATGTGTGTTGTTGTACGCGGATTATGTGGTGGTTATGAGTGAGTATGCTGAAGAACTACAGAGTCTCCTAGATGTGGTAGGGGGTTATGGAAGGAATTTTTGGGGTTAGGTTCAGCAGTGAGAAGAGCAGAGTAATGATAGTGAATAGGCCAGAGGATGAGAGAGAAACAACTTGGAGTCTGGAAGGGAATGAGTTGGAACAAACAGTAGAGTACAAGTATCTAGGGGTGTGGATGGATGTGAATGGATGCGATAGGGCCAATCATTTCCGATTGGGGCAGAAGGAACCTTGTGTCCTTCAATGCCTCAAAAACTCAATTTCTCCACCTATCAACTCGACACAATCTTCCATACACCTATCCCCTATTCTTCGATAACACTCAGCTGTCACCTTCTTCAACACTAAACATCCTCGGTCTATCCTTAACTCAAAATCTCAACTGGAAACTTCATATCTCCTCTCTTGCTAAATCAGCTTCCTCGAGGTTGGGCGTTCTGTATCGTCTCCGCCAGTTCTTCTCCCCCGCGCAGTTGCTATCCATATACAGGGGCCTTGTCCGCCCTCGTATGGAGTATGCATCTCACGTGTGGGGGGGCTCCACCCACACAGCTCTTCTGGACAGAGTGGAGTCTAAGGCTCTTCGTCTCATCAGCTCTCCTCCTCCTACTGATAGTCTTCTACCTCTTAAATTCCGTCGCGATGTTGCCTCTCTTTCTATCTTCTATCGATATTTCCACGCTGACTGCTCTTCTGAACTTGCTAACTGCATGCCTCCCCCCCTCCCGCGGCCCCGCTGCACACGACTTTCTACTCATGCTCATCCCTACACTGTCCAAACCCCTTATGCAAGAGTTAACCAGCATCTTCACTCTTTCATCCCTCACGCTGGTAAATTCTGGAACAATCTTCCTTCATATGTATTTCCTCCTGCCTACGACTTGAGCTCTTTCAAAAGGAGGGTATCAGGACACCTCTCCTTCCGAAATTGATCTTTCTTTCGGCCACCTCTTTTAATTCTTTTTTGGGAGCAGCGAGTAGCGGGCTTTTTTTTATTATTGTTTTCTTTTTTGTGTGCCCTTGAACTGCCTCCTTTGTTGTAAAAAAAAAAAAAAGAATGAGAAGATAAGTATGACGAACCAGTGGGTAGGCCGTTTGGGGAGTGCAGCAAGGTTGAAAGCGAGTAAGTATGATATCCATGAGGTTTGGAAGAGTGTGGCTGTCCCGAGCATTATATATGGAATGGATGTGGTGACATGGAATGAGAGTGAGATAGAGAAACTGGAAGTGGGGCAGAATAGGGTAGCAAGAATGGCACTGAATGCACCAAGGTTTGCGGCAGTAGAGGCTCTTAGGGGTGACATGGGATGGAGCACTTTTAGGGAAATACTAGTGAAGGCAACCTTGAGATATAAAGTGAGACTGGAGCGAATGGAGGATGCAATATTAGCAAGAAAAGTATACTTGTGGAGTATAAGAGATGGCAAATGGGCGAATAAATGTGGCCGAATGATAGACAGGAATGTTGAGCTAAGTAATTAAGTGGGTGTACCGACCCTTTGAAGATAGACAGAATGTGTTTGAATGGAGAATAACAAAGAGAAATGGAGAGGGGTTTGAGTGGGATGTAAGAAAGTGGAAGAATGTGACAGATATGACAGTTAAAGATGAGGGATTGAGCAAGTGGAAGAATGAGATGGAAAGAAAGGAAACTCTCGACTGGTACAGGGAGAAAGAGGCCCCAAAGTGAGGTGTGGTATGAGGGAAGCCTGGGAGGTGATCTTTTCCGTGCTAGAGCGCAGTGTCTGGATGAGAATGCAAGGAACTATAGATGGTCTGAGTCCCGCAGCAAAGTGTGCCAGATGTGTGACAGGGGTGTGGACGAGACCGTGCAGCATGTAGTGCTGGAATGTAAGAAGTATGACAGAGAGAACGAGAATGATGCAGGTGTTTCTGAGCGAGATGGGACGTGAAGTGAATGGGAGGACTGTAAGGGAGTGGATGGTGGTGCTGCTGGGGCTCAGTGGAGAGATGAGTGGACGAGTGATTGAGGCGGTGAAAGAGTTCCTGAGAGCATGTGGCGTGCAAGATGTAGGGAATGATACCTTGCCACGAGTAGAACATAGACTTTCCGCATGTTTTTGTTTTCTTTCACAGGAGCTGCCGATACAAAGGCCTGCCTGGGGAGAAATCCCAAGCCACCTGTGACATCAAAATCAAAATCATGCCGTTACAAAGGCCTGCCTGGGAGAAATCACAAGTTAAATATGACATCAAGATCAAGATCAGGACCGCATGTAAACATTGTTGGGTTGCGGTCGTGGCCAGGCTGAGTCGTTAACTGCTGCGGGAGAAAGGGGCGCCGTGTACAGGGACGCCCAAGGTGCTAGACCTATCCTAGTAAGACCGAAAGATAACACAGATATCATATTACCTTCTGATTGAGGGTAAACATTGTCTAGTTGGTGATAAATAGCATTTCGAACGAAACTAGTTTTTCGCAAATCACGTGTTTTTTTACCCCAGACTAATGATTCCGAAATCTACCAGAAAAACTAGTTTCGTCTAACCTAACCTAACCTAACCTAACCTAATAACCTAACATAACCTAACATAAAACCTAACTAACCTAATAACCTAACCTCCCTCCTTATAAATGATTTCCGAGGGGTGTTTATGGGGATGAATTTACTCAGAATGCGGAGCTCTTTCTAATGGTCAGGGTAAGAAAAGCCATCTCTAGACTGGTGTACTCCTACAATAATACCAAAAATAATCCCCACGTGAAGGCATCCCTTATGTTTTTCCTCCCATATCACGGGTGGTAGAGGCCGTGATACATGTTGCCAGGTGTGAGTTTAGTTCCACCACCTACAAGTACTCTAGACGCCTTATCCACCCTTCAACCACAATATGATACTGATATAATCTAACCTAAGTAAACCTAACATAACCAAACCTAACAGCTGTACCCCAAGCTGCAGCCGCTGCCAGGACTGTCCTGGCCTCTGCCTGTGGAATGCCCCCTGATATAGCTCCTGCCGTGTCAGCCTTCAGTCGGTTTCATTTCATCTGTCCACTCATAAAGCATGAATTTTGAGTGGTGTGGCACAGGAGCATTGTAGCACATGATTGGTTGAGAATTGGCATGTCTGATATCGTTGGATACATGAATGAATATTCAAATTATTTCTTCAGTAACATATTTGACTGCATATATATGCGAAGAACCCTCACACATTCTTATGTATATATCCCAAAGATGCTGATTAACCATGATATAAAACCATACAAGCACATGAAAGACAAGCTTGTATTAAACAATGAAGTCAAACCATCCACAAATGAACAACAGTCTTTGATCAATAAGCTTTATCTCATTTCAGACACATAAAATACATCTCATTCTATAAATGTAACTAATAGATATTTTTATAATTTATTGCATGTGAATCACATGGGTAATTTTAATCCTCAAATAACGGGTATTGTTTTCACTGAACGGTCCCCAAATATAGGTAAAAACGGTATCCGGTCATTTCTCCCACATCAAGAGGTCATTTCGCCCACTCGGTGGAGTCATTTCGCCCACATTAGATGTAATTCCTTTACTGTGCAAAGCCAAGCTAGATTTGACGTCAGAAGTGCACATTTGTTATTCTAATTTGAATCCAGATTCAAATTTGTCAAATTAACTTAGCGATTACAAATTAAGTCTCAGTTCTTGCGGTTGGGCCAACCGCGAAAACCTCAAGGGACGAGGGTTGAGACTCAAGGGATATTTTTGTTAATTTTCTCTCTTTTAATCTCTACCTAATAGCCATAACTCCACAGATAAGCAGTTCCATGTAACATATTGGTTGTAATAATAGCCGTACAATAGTACAGGAATGAGTGAATAAGTGGTATAGTGGTCATTAATGAAACTGTTCCAAAATAAGAATAATGAAATTGAAACTTGAATGTAGGTCTCATTAGTGAGGGAACCCATTGTATACCCTCAATTCCTGACATAATGGCAGACTGTTCAGACTTTTGTAGCCTATTTTGTGTTCATTTTCTGGGATGATTTGGATGAATATATGAGGGGTGAGAGATCCTCATTACAACTTCTCAAGGCTAGCTCATATTTAAATTGACCAGTAAGCTGATAATAATTTTAATTACATGCATTTTACATGAATGCTCACTTTTGTTTTATTTTACTTTTAGAATTATGACATTAGTTTTAATTTTATTTTAATTTTAAAATTATGAAATAAGTTCTCATACATTTTATGCATTGCATGTTTCCCTTGCATTTTAATAAAGTTTTTACTACTTGATTTGTGCATTGTTGAATAATACTTGTGGGCGAACCAACTTCAGTGTGGGCGAACTGACTCTTGAGTGTGGGCGAACAAACTCTACATTTGGGCGAACTGACATGTGGGCGAAATGACCGTAAACCGTAAAAACAGTTCCTAATTTATTTTTGTTTATTCATAATGTATGAAGCATCTTAACTCGCTGAACATACTAGTGAAATCCAAATTGCAATATGTTGTGTAATAGTCACACTAGAGCGTGTGAAATGTAGCCAGGTTGTGAGCTGCTGGCATGTAACATTGCTCCGGGCAGCGTGGGGCAGGCCGCTTCCCAAGACTCTCAACATATCAACACAGGCTGACCATGGTGGCGGCACACTTCACACTTCCTCCCTCTCACAGTTGAATGTCAGTAATATGAATTGCTCTTTACACTGAAATAATTTAGACAACATCTACTTTGCTCACTTCTAGTCCTCAGAGCTGGCTGTTTCAGTCCAGGCAACACATGCCTTAAGCATAGCCTGATGTGATGGAAGCACTTGCTGGGCTAGAGTTAAGTACAGATAGTGAAGTAATATCATCACTCTCACCACTGCATCACTGCTCGCAACATATTCATCACTGTTATCCTTGTACTCAGAATAATCTTCACTCTCTATCCTGTCCTTTCCTCCTGATGCGTCACTGTGTTCCCCTGGGTTTTGTTATCTTAGGACTCCAGGGCTTCTCAGTGAGTACTAACGATATTAATTAAAATCTACGAGGTTCAGATATGCTGGCAGACAGCTCAGCAGTCACAGAACCCGCTAAATTTGATCTAAACATTCAAATTAGTGATGTGAAAGAGTCTCATTAAATAAATGATGGCCATCTGTGCGGACCACGCCGTGTTTGATGAAATAGACGGTGGCCATTATTTAAGAGTTAAAAGTAGCATGAAATATTACTGAATGCAATGCAAGGCTAATTTAAATATTAAGTATATGATTCACATGCAGTAAATAATCAAATTACCTTTTACTTGCACTTACAGAGACATTTGTGAACGTACATGGATTATATATAGATTTTAACCCCTTCACTCCGGCGACACCGACGTCCGACGAGCGTCCAACGGCGTCGTCACTGTATGGAAAAGGTTAGTCCTCTTCTAAACCTCTTAATCCTTTTCTAAACCTCTTAAGAGGAAATGAAAGAGGATTAATCCTCTTCTAAACCTCCCAATCCTCCTCTAAATTCCTCTTAATCCTCTTCCATTTCCTCTTAATAGGTTTAGAAGAGGATTAAGAGGAAATGGAAGAGGATTAAGAGGTTTAGAAGAGGACTAATCCTTTCCATATGGTGACGCCATTGGACGCCGACGTCGGCGTTACTGGAGTGAAAGGATTAAGAGGAATTTAGAAGAGGATTAATCCTCTTCCATTTCCTCTTGACCCTTTCCATACTGTGACGCTGACGTCTGTATCATGGATGGAAAGGGTTAAAAGGCCATTGTTTGCATGAATATGATCCGATTAGGATCTCTCTGATAAGCTTTCCTTTTGTTTTTTTGTATGGTGTATTGGCGATGCAAATCGACTTGTTTGGTATTTATAGAAAAAGGTGTGAGGATTTTTGGATCCATAAACATTCAAATATATTATTGCAAGAAAATGCTGAATATTTATCACAGTAATTGATTTTCACTCATTCATGAAGTAGTAATGCACTTACGCCACATCTTCACTCGTGAGTGGACAGATGGAATGAAACCAACTATTGTTGCTACTAAAGAAGCAAATATGTTTGAATCAGTTTGTCCCTAATGGGTACTTCTCTGATGTTCAAGGTCTTCGATCAAAACTTCTTTGGCGCTGTTGTCTCAACAGTGATTATGATTCATAGTTTTCCATGATATCAACCTAAGTCTTACTGTAGCAATGTTGTTACAGGGCACAGTGTAGCTATCGCAGACATGTCTGGAGATGAAGCCGAGACACCAACAGGTCCAGTGGAAAATGCTTGGGCCATCAAAGTCCCCGAGTTCAAGAAGGGTGACATGAAGAGTCACCTTCTGGAGGAGAGTTCTTTCTCTGTTATCTTTCCCAAGTACCGAGAAAAATATCTTCGGGAGTGTTGGCCACTGCTGCAGAAAAGTTTGGATGTAAGGCTATTCGCATAATCAAAATAATTTCACTGATTTTTAGTGAATTTTATGATAAGTGTTTGTTTTACAGTTCCTTAATATTGTAGATATTTTTTTTTAGTTTCATTGTCATACACAAAGAAAACTGCTGCTTTATTGATATTCACAAAAGAAGGAAAATGAGATCTTACTTTTACAATAAATCAGGACTCACAGAAAGCACATAGAATTCCTTCAGACTTCAGTAACTGCCTTCCTAACATTCAAGATCAATAGCTCCCTGAGTCATTTAATCTTACAATCCCTATTGTCTGCTGCTGATCTTATATCTAATTATTCTATACACTTTATCAAATTATATTTATATAGAGTATTTAGCCATATTACTTTTCATTTAACACTCTAATGAGAAACCTTCAAATGCTTTTTCAAGTAGCTACAAGAATTTCTTATGCAAGGAACCAGCCAACACATTATTCATGCTTGCGGGGCATTTTACTGAGGCTCGTTTCCTTGTTGCATACTGTTCCTACCACAAACATGGCTTATTTCAATTAACTGTTCCACTGCATGAATTCTTCTTTGCTGTCTTTCATTTTATATTCATGCCAAAGCATATTTTCTTTAGTTTTGTAAAACTTTCTCCAGATTCCATCTAATTATCCACGGTTCACATCATGTCTCACCTTAATGACTCTTTCTGCCTGTTTGCACTGACAACACAATTACACAATATTTCTTGTGTACTACTTTTGTGATTCATGTTTGCCATTGCTTTATAGGAGTATGGCATCAAGGCTGAACTGGACCTGATTGAGGGTCGGATGACGGTGCGCACCACAAGAAAGACGTGGGACCCCTACATCATAATCAAGGCTCGAGACATTATTGTGCTGCTGGGCAGATCAGTTCCTGTTGAACAGGCTGTCAAGATTCTGAAAGACGATGTCACCTATGAGCTGGTTAAGGTACGGTATATCATTTTGATTTGCATGTACTGGCAGCAGACAGTGGGTAAGCACTATGCTCATACGTTGCTTATCTTACTAAATCAATCAATGCTCCTTGGAACTTCCTCTAAGGAGAGGGCATAACAAAGGTCTCATTTTGCTGTTCAAGTATTCATTCATCTATCTCCTTTCTCACAAGTATTCTACCAGTGCCCTATCCTTCCATTTTTTAGGGGTTGTCCTCTTACGCTAACAGCATTAAACTTACTTATGTATACTTCCTTCAAAGTATTTAGAAATAGCATATTTATTTAGTGTTCCTCTTGAGTTTGTTTTGTCTCTAGTGCACCACTCAGCCTGATTTTCTTCACAGATCCGCAACATGGTGAGAAACAAGGACCGCTTTGTGAAGCGGCGACAGCGGCTGGTTGGGGCCAACGGCACCACCCTTAAGGCACTGGAGCTGCTTACCAACTGTTATGTGCTAGTCCAGGGTGCCACTGTGGCTGCCATTGGCCCCCACAAGGGAGTGTTACAGGTCAGACACTACACTGAACTTCATATGTATTCTGTTTCCTCTTTTTGAGGTCCCTTCAGGGTCTGACTTCAGCATCCCAATCTATTCTGCAGTTAATTTTTTCAATGTCACAAAAATTTTAAAGGTGAGGCAAATATGAAAATTGACAGAATAGAAGTTAGTTGAAATTGGTTAGCAGGTTATTTGAAGGTTGCAATTTTATGTAAGCATGGAGGGAGAGAGCAATGAAGGGCAGCCAGGTAATGGGTGCTTTGGAGAGAGTTATGAAAGAAAGAAATGTGAGTATGGGGATTGGTGGTACAAAATATAAAGTGGTGTTTTCATCCCAACTCTGTTGTATGTATCAGAGATGTGAATGTGGAAAGTAGCACGCCAGTCACAAATATGCACAGTAAAAGTGAGCTATACAAGAAGTGCATGTAGTGTGTGTGTGTGTGTGTGTGTGTGTGTGTGTGTGTGTGTGTGTGTGTGCATTAGGATGGGATCTAAAATGCAATGAAAGCATTTATGAGAGATCTTGTGTAACAACAAAGGGTGTGGATTGTGGAGGGGTTGAATGTATGAAGCATAGTATTTTGAGATGGTTAAGACATGTGACAAGAATGAATGAGAATGGCTTTGTGAAAAGAGTATATGAGGGCAGGATTGAGGGCGGGGGTGTCAGGGAGAGATCACCAGAAAAATTAATCAATAGAGTGGATGAGCATTGGAGAGACAGAGTTTGTAAGTGAGGGATTGACTGCTGAGAAGGAGTCCTGGAATGGGGAAAACTGGAGACACTTGCCATGCCCGCCCCCTTGAAGAAGGTTCCTGTGAGGTAGGAGGGCATTGAAGTATTGATAGATAGATAAATCGTAGGTTGCTCACTAATGAATATTAATGTCATGTTGCAGGTGGTCCGTGTGGTGAAGGACACCATGAACAACATCCACCCGGTGTACCTCCTCAAGGCCCTCATGATCAAGAGACAGCTGATGCAGGACCCCAACCTCAAGGTGAGCTCATCCTCTTGGTAGTCTCCAGCATTCACAGGCTCATTAGCCCTGTGCCATGCTGAGTTCACAGCAACAGGTTTGTATATTGCAAGATTTCAAGTTGAAATCAAGGATAAGTCAGCACGGTATTTTTTTTATTTTTTTTTTTTATTTTTTTTGAGCACCTATAAAGAAAAAAATACTTTTAAGTTGGCAATGTGCAATCTATTGGGGACTTAAACTCAACATGCCATTCTAAGGAAAACAAAAAAAAAGTAGGAAAAAGTACTCTGAAACTCAACATGGTATTGTGAGGCATGGAAAAAACATTATGAAAAACTACTCTACTCTTATCTTTATATGTAATCTGACACCCTGTTCCCTCATGTGAACTTCCTCTAAGGAGGTGGCCACAGTAGAAGTGTCTCCAACTTCCCATATTTCAGCACTTGCTCTCAGCACACTGAATCCCTTGTCTAGCAGCACTGTTTCTCCAGTACTTGTCCTCTCTATTAATCCATTTCACTGGTGGTCTCCCCCTGGCACCCCCTCCCCTAATCCTGCCCTCAAACACTCTTCACAAAGTCATCCTTATTCATTTTCATCATGTGGCCAAACCATCTCAGAGTGCCACACTGCACCCCATCCATTTAACCCCTCCACATTCCACTCTCCTTTCTGTTTCACCCACACCAAATCTCTCATACATGCTTTCATTACTTTTTTCATCCTGCCTTGACATGCCACATATTCCTCTTAAGTAGCTCATTTCCATTCTGTGTATTCATGATTATTGAGCTACGTCTCCTAATCCCTGATGAATATGACAGAATTTGGATGGTAATACTCTTCCTTATAACACTTTTCCCCCATACTTACTTATTTTCACAACTCTTCAAAACACCCATTATTTATCTGCCTCTTACTGCTCTTTCTTTCACCTCTTCCTCCATGCTTTAATGCTTATATAGTACCCAAACTCAAATACCTCCTCCATACTCTCTTCTAACTAGATTTTACTTTCATGCTTTCTCTAGTCTCAAATTTCGGCACTTGCTCTCAGCACACTGAATCCTTGTCTAGCAGCACTGTTTCTCCAGTACTTGTCCTCTCTATTAATCCATTTCACTGGTGGTCTCCCCTTCTCTCTCTCTAATCCTCCCTCAAGTATAAAAACAAAGTCATCCTTATTCATTTTCATCATGTGAAACCATCTCAGATTTGTGCCACACTGCACCCCATCCATTTAACCTCCACATTCCACTCTCCTTTCTGTTTCACCCACACCAGCAATCTTGCTCTACCTGCTTTAATTACTTTTTTCATCCTGCCATTTTTGACATGCCACATATTCCTCTTAATGTCAGCCATATCAATTATGATAAAATATAAAATATTCAGACTGACCTTTATGTGAATGCCAGGTCTCAAGCAAATTTTGATGTGAGTCATGCAGGAGTGGGAGTGGTAATACTCTTCCTTATAACACTTTTCCCCCATACTTACTTATTTTCACAACTCTTCAAGGAGTAAAGACCTTGGTGCATTTTTAAAGGTTTATCATGCCTATTATTATTATTATTATTATTATTATTCCATGCTTTATTATGCTTATATAGTACCCATACTCCCGAAATGCCCCCACTTCCTCCATACTCACACACACACAGAGAGAGAGAGAGAGAGAGAGTCAGTTGCAACAGGGTCTAGCGGGCTGTTTATGTCAGAGCCGCCACTTAAGATTTGCCGGACTATAGCTCAGTATGGCTCTGTGGTGTGCTCTCTTGCCCTCTTAATTATCATATTACTACTCTTTAGCATTTACTTTTAACAATCTCCTCTTACACACCCTGTCAAATTCTTTCACAATCCTCTACAGCATTCTCTCACTTTTTTTTGCTAAAAAAATATAATCTGCATAAAGGGCTGCCACTTGAGATTACTTTGTACTTCTTATTTTCAGCCTTGGGCATGACTCCCTTACTCTTGCTTTCATTTCTTTCATACAACTATCCATATCAACATTGAACAGCCATGATGACATAACACACCTGTCTCACATCTACACCAAAACTCTCACTCAGCTCTGTTCTCGCACACATTAACATGCATCCTTGTAAACAGACCTGATCCCCTGAAGTAAATGCCTGCCTTCACCATATATCTTCAGGACATCTCAAAAACTCTTCCTGTCATAGCTGATATATGCCATTTCCAGGCACATGAAAGCAGCAAACAGCTGCATATCCTACTCCATGTACTTTTCAATTATCATTTTCAGTGCAGTCAAGAAACTTTTCACTGTCTGCTATGGACAGCATAATGTTGCACACTTCATCATGGAGCTGTTGTGTACGCTAGATACTTTTGCTGTGAATGAAAAGACAACCTGAAGCAGCTTTCCTCACTTGACTCTGGGTGGTGTATGCTTAAAGTGAAAAGTCTTAATATATCACTTTTTTTCATATTTCTTCAACTATGTGCCTTGCTTTCACATTCCATAAACATGGGTAACCTACTAACTAATTGGAAGCATACACCAGGTGGCTTGGTGCTTCACTCATCCACTGCCTCCACTCATGATGGTCCCACTGAGCAAGCCTCCACGCAGCTACCTTTTCCATCTTAAGCCTCTCTCTGCAGGATTGGTTGACTTGCCCCATCCATGAGTTACTCGGGTGTTCCCTTAGAATCCTCCACTCAGGGTTGTCTCATACAAAAACAACCCTTTGAGTAATATCGGCGTCTTGGAAGCACGCCACATGCTCATATAACTGGAGTTGGCATTAAAGGAATAAGCTGGTGACAGGCTTCAAATCAGTTTCATCAAGTATTTGCTGATTCAGAATGGGTAAAGACCAATAAAATTAGTCCTAAAAACTTTGCCCTGCCATTTATCAGACTGTAGAGCAGTGGTTCCCAAACTTTTTTACATGCTGCCTCCTTTTGACTTCTAAGAAGTCCTCACGCCCCCCATCCTTTGTTTATACAGTCATCCCTCAAATAGTACAGGGGTTAGGGACCCAGGATCCCCATACTATTCGGGGATCGGCATGTCCGCTGGCTCCCGGCTTTGAGAGGTGGAGTGCCTTCGTGCTGTGATGACATCATCAGCAAACATGGCGGCCCTATCAAACACATATAAGTGTTTCCATTGCATTTCACCTCTGTGCCACCATAACCACTGCAGCTTCCTTTTCATCTTCTGTTGTAAGGAGTTCGTCAGCCTGGACAGCTAGTAATGCATGTTAAACGTCGCCAGGAAGATCAGCGTACGCCATTTTGCTGCGAGTGAGACGCCTTTACCATAGCAACGACGAGGCTTAGTAAAAGGACGGCCTTTATCTCCACTCTTGCAGCACTCTTGGAGCACTGGCAGTTACTGCAGCAAGAATTTCTTTTACACTATGATTTTCAATGTGTTGGCCCTGAGGGAGTAAGCCATTTCAAAGGCTTTAGTTGGGACCGAAAGGGACAACTACCTCCCGAACCAAAACCAAGACCAAGACCAAGGGAGAAATCCCAGGCCACATGTGACATCAAGACCAAGATCAAGATCATAGATACAGCGAACACTGCTCTCATTCACGTGGTATGCTCTCCCTACGGCAACGTAACTCATCCCAAAACGTAACTTCTCTGAAATCTGAATTCTTCTGCAAGGTGAACACCTATCTCGAATGCTTTGGGTTGCTTTCAGCAGGTGTTTTGGTAGAACAGTGTTGCCTTTCATGCCATGGCTACTTGTTGCGACAAGCGGGAAATTTAAAAATCGTTAAAAAATTCTTACATGACAATCCGTATAAAACCAAAACCGTACTATTTGAGGGACGACTGTATATATATATATATATATATATATATATATATATATATATATATATATATATTTTACCTTTTACCCTTTACCGAGGTACCAGTCTTGTGACGTCGGCGATCATGGACCTCCATCTCTCCCTATCATTAGCCATTCTCACAACTTCTGCCACACTGTGTTTTCCTTCCATGTGTTGTAGCAGGCTATCCATAAATTTAATTCTTTGACGTCCTCTTGCTCTTCTTCCTTCCACTCTTCCAAGCAGGCAGTCACTTTCTAGTCCTCTCCTTTTCAACACATGACCCAGAAACTTCAGTTGTCGCCTTCTTATACTTTTCTTCAATTGCCTGTCTACTGCTGCTCTTCGCAGAACTTTCTGGTTTGTTATTCTATCTGTCCAGGGAATTCTCAACATTCTCCTTAAAAAACACATTTCCGCTGCTTCTGTCTTTTTCTTTGTATTTGTTTTCATTGTCCATGTTTCGCAACCGTATAGTGAAGTTGAACATACAAAACATTTTAGTAATCTCAATCGCATCTGCATATTCATACTCAAATTATCCAACAGTTTCCTCATATTTCCGAATGCCGTCTTTGCTATACACATTCTCCTGCCTATTTCCTTCCCGCTTCCTTCGTCTTCACTAATCATGCTCCCAAGGTAATTGAATTTTTCTACTTGCTCAATAAGCCTTCCCCAATCAGTATCCCCACTCACACTCTTTGCTTTTTCTTTGTAACCAACATAACCTCGTTTAATGGCATTGATTTTTAGCCCTTTTCCCTCATAACTCTCCTGTATCCTGTTCACCAGTGCTTGTAGTTTCTCCTCAAGGGAACTTCCCTCCAGGGGGTAGTCATGGCAGAAGTGTCTCAATCTCTCCCTGTTCTGGCACTCCCTCTCAGCACACTTAATCTTGCTACTTCCAACTCTCTCGCTCCAATACTCACTCACCTTATTGATCCACTTCACAGGTGGTCTTCCCCCTCACACCCCCTCCTTCAATCCTTCCCTCATACACTCTCTTCACAAATTCATTCTCCCCTATTCTCATCACATGTCCAAACCATTTCAGCACACCATAATTCACCCACTCCACACTCCACTCCTTTCGCTGTCACACCCATACCAAACTGCTCATACACACTTTCATTACTTTCTCCATCCCATCCTAAAACACCACATGCACCTCTTATATAACTCATTTCTGCTACACGTATTCTCGATTGCTATGCAGGATTCCATGTCCTCGTCTCATGCATATGAGAGTTGGTAGGATAATAATGTTCCTTGTTCCTCTCTTTACCTCCATTCTCACACTTCTTCCTACTACCTGTCTGCCCTTCACTGCTCTTTCCCTTACCTCCCCTTTCATACTTCCAAGCTTACATAAAACTGTCCTAAATATTTAAACTCAGTCTCCTCCCCCATTCTCTCCTCCCCCAGCTACTACAGTTTGTTGTGCTCTCTGCTCTAACTCTGTATGCCTTTGCAAAATCAATGACCTGCTCTCTTGCCCTCTCAACTACCATAAATTTACTCTCCAGAATTCGCTCTGTTTTCTCATCTTACACACCCTGTCAAACTCATCCACTATCTTCTGCAGCGTCCCCTCATTCTCTGCCAACAATACTGTATCATCTGCAAACAGTCCTGCCACCAATGATTCCTCTGTACCTCTCATTTTCAGCCTTGGACCTAGCGCCTCCACTCTGACTTTCATTTCTCTCATACAACCGTTCATGTACACATTAAAAAGCCATGGTGACATCACACACCCCTGTCTCACAACCACACCAACACCAAAACTCTCACTAACACATAGTTAAGTGCAAAATCCACAAAAAAATTAGCAGAATATGAATAATCAGTAATTGTGAAAGAAACGCAGCCAGAAAATAACAATCATTCTACATACCATAGGTAGGCTGACTAACGTAACTGAAGATGTGGTAGGTGCGGTGGGTTGTGGTATTACAAGATGCGAACACTGCTGCTACCAGTGCAAGTCAGTGGTATCAAAAACATGTACAAGACACATAAAGCGGAGACATTCCAGTCCTTGTCAACAGACCGACTAGGTCGGCTCGGCTGATGCCAGCTGATTGAGTCAGTCTGTTGGCATCCTCCTTTTCATTAGCCATCACCCGACAAGGGCCCATGGTCCCTTCACAGAGGAACAAATCTGCTTGACCCTGACGGGCTCCATAAAGCCTGTGTCCCCACCCTTGAGGTGGCAACAAATATTAAAAAAAAAGAAGACCCTTAAAGAGAGATGAAAGTATAGAGAGTGGATAGGTGGGGGTAACTGGTATACTTTGCGCTGCACAGATGTATCACATGAGGATGATTCAAACACAGTGTTACTCCTCCATGGGTGTTTGTGTGTATTTATTTATTGCAAAATTGCAATTTTTGGCAGATTGAATCACGCCCCCCTTGTATCCAGCTCACACCTCCCCAGGGGGTTGTGCCCCCCAGTTTGGGAACCACTGCTGTAGAGCAATTGTTATTGTGAAGCATAGAAGCAGAGCTGATGTGGCAGCTGTCCAAAATAGTTAGGGTCACACCTGAAGGCCGTACTTACTAGTGTTCCAAACACGTGCAAACCATCCGGCCATGCTGGACTGATTTTCAAACATATCCAACTTATAGTCAACCATTGTATGAGGTCAGACTGCTTCCTTTTTTTTATAATCAGGACTCCTAGAGCTTCAGCTTCATTAAATTTTCTACTTTGGGTTATTCTATTTGCTATCCAACCAGAGCATGTTCCTTTCCTAACAATAAAGGCATCCACCAAACTCAGACAGTACCATGAGAAATGAACACATACTGACATACACATACTAATCCAGACTGAGTGTATATCCTGGAGTATGAGACATACATTTTTTTCCCCAGAATGAAGACTGGTCGAGGTTCATCCCCAACTTCACACCCAAGAATGTAAAGAGGAAAAAGCCACTCAAGGTGAAGAAAACCAAGAAGGAGTACACACCGTTCCCCCCTGCCCCCACGGAGAGGAAGGTGGACAGGGAGAT
Source organism: Eriocheir sinensis (assembly GCF_024679095.1). Lineage (NCBI taxonomy): Eukaryota > Metazoa > Arthropoda > Malacostraca > Decapoda > Varunidae > Eriocheir > Eriocheir sinensis. The sequence continues at coordinate 18,263,785 of NC_066529.1, read as the reverse complement.
GGCAGAGGGTAAGTTCTTCATGGATCAAGAAGAAAAAAAGAAAGCCAAAAAGAGGAAGATTACAGAGGAAATGAAAAAGGAAGCTGCAGACCGGCAAAAAGAGAAGAGGGCTAAAGCCTTTGTGGCCCCCGAGGAGCCCAAGTACAAGCCAGTCACTCCCAAGGTGAACACCCAGGTGGATGTGGAGGCCCTCAAGAAGAAGATCAAGAAGAAGAAGAAGGTGTAGTATGTAGTGACCTCATCACAGTGTATTAACACTATGTAATGAATTACTGTATTTTGTATGTAATAAAAATATTCTGAATACTGAATATTTCATCTGTCACTTAAGATAATAGTAATCATGACAAGAGATAGAAGAAGTGAAGGTAATGGAAGTGGAGCAGTCAATTTTAAATGTGAAATGAAATTATGTTGACTAATGCATTTAGGAAAATCCAGCCACTCTTAATGGATGAGGCTCGGTGAGGAGACGTTGGGGGTGCCACATTTCCTACGACACTTTTCCTACACGTCACATCTATAACTAGCAGTTTTTAGAGTGGTGACATTTCCTACAGAGATGCAGCACATCTACTACTCACAAAAAATCTACTCAGCCATAATTCCTACAGGGTTCTAGTCACATTTCCTACACCAAGAATGGCAGGGAGTCACAATTCCTACAGGATTCCAGTCAGTCAGTCTAAGCAGGGAGAAAAGTTGGGTTCACGTGCAGACATGAGTCGAGTCGAGTTGTTGAGGCTCGACCCAGCATTGATCTCAATTCGCGGGGCAAGGAAAGACAAGGAAGGACGACATCAACTCCCCCCTCCCCCCCAATGGAAAGATAGCATTTTGGGGCTTTGTGCTCCACAGTGGTAATTCTGGCCAGGACAGTGATTCTACCCTGCCGGCATGCTGTCTTCTGTGCAGATTGCATAGCTATTCTTGTGGCAGCAGCACATTATAACCCTGCAAAATCTCCCGCTTGTCATGTTATCATTCATGACAGGCTTGAGGTATTCATTTAAAAAGTTCCTTTGAAATGAATGTGCTCAGGAAATTCAATTTTAACTTGTTTAGTTATAAGTAAGTTGAGAGAAAAAATCCCACATTAATACTCTTCAGCATTTGGTATTCTGTCTTGCATAACGCAACTCTGCTTCCTTTGCAAAAACTTTGTTTTCCTTTGCATTTCACTTTTGTACATAACACGTGATCGCAGAATTGTAGGAGATATGACAATATAACTGCAGGAGTTAAGCCGGGGTCGCTGTTTTGTATAGTATATACGCTGGGTACTCAGTATAGGGAATGTGCAGGACGCTTATTTTGTGTAGGAAATGTGGCAGTAGTCCAGTTTTTTGTGGTTGTGTAGAGATATGACTACGCCCGGTGACGTTGTGGTATCGCGATAAATAGGAACATTCTTTGAACTAGCAAAGTACTGCTGAAGGGCAGGTCGTTGGCATGCTAAGTTGCGAATAGATAGTTCAGTAAGTTCTGCCGTTGATATATCGACCCTAAGTAATCAAGCAAAACACCTCAGCAATGAAGAAACCTGAAATCTTGGAGAGGCAACGGTGCAATATGTTTCACTACAACCTTTGCGGGGGCATTATTCACCCAAAGGCCTCCACAAACACACAATGACTACCTAATGCATGTTACTCACCAGCCAAACCAAAAGGGAAGCCGAGATATGTTATGGACTGCCTGCAAGTCATCGGTTGCTGGGATGCAGACTCGTAGCTACACGCGTTTGTCACTGGACGAAGGAAAACTACCGACAGAGTGGACTCGCCAGCAGACTCCGGCACCAAGAGAGTCTGCTGGCGCTTATGGAAATGACACGGAAACAAATCTAGTGAGACGAAGCTCTCGACCATGTCTCGAAGCACAGAACAAAACATCGAAACAGTGATAGAAAACAATCGATAAATCAAAGCTATCATGGTAGGGAACTGTGGTTATTATAGGCTACATCACCACATAGACACTTCTGTCATGTAAATACTAAACAAGACGGTGGCATGTTCCTATACTGCGGCATGGTGTTGGTGGCGTAGCGTAACAGCTATCGTGCATCAATGAAACCTAGACTCGAATGATCTCGGAAGCTCAAAGAACAGCGAGCCTCATTTTTTTTTTTTTTTTTTTTGAGGGAGGGGGCGCGCAACGTTGCCAGATTATCGTACTCAGGGCATAGTATTTACCGGTTTTTAACGCCTAAATGTTGCCAAGAAACATCAGGAATTAACTATTTTAACGGTAAATAAAAATGAATCTAGTTATTGGGGCCCAGGAGACAGTTTTTGGGTCGGAAGTTGGTAAATATAAGAGGCTGAGTACGACAATCTGGCAACGTTGGGGCCGCGGGATGAGCTAAAGAACAAGTTGCAGAGGAATGCATGATGCGTAGCCCAAGCGAATATTGTATAAACTCAAGTGGGTTCACGGGGCCACGTCCTCTCCCCCCGGTCAACCCAGAGCTGATAGATGAGTGTCGAGGCCCGCGACGAGACGCAAACGACCATCGGTGATATTCTTAAACATTTCGGCGCCCTGTCACATATATTTGACAAGGCTTTCCTAGGAGTTTTGGGGGAATTGCAAAGGGTAGTTTTGTAACCCTGGTGGCAATTTGACCATTCTTCTGTACCATGGACGTAAAAGACACTCATTAGAACCCGACTGATCTCTTTTTCGGTCTTTGGAAATACATGAGGTGAGAGGCGGAAGCGTCTGAGAACACCATCTCATATCGGGTGTTCGGGGCCTCGCAACGCGCGGCAAAAGTATACCCCATGCTGCTGGTGATGATGATGATAACTATTATAATGATGATAAGCTACTTGGTATGTTCACATCACCCTCGTCAGAACCACAAATACTATACACACTACGTATATGATTGCTTGTCCATGTTATCCCAGAGTAAGCACTTTCCTACTGGCCATTACCTTACTCAAGTCACCAGTGTGTGTGTGTGTGTGTGTGTGTGTGTGTGTGTCATGCCTACTTCCAAAATCAGAAAGAAATTATCCGCATTCCACTATCCAACTATCTAACTATCCAACTTTACGCACAGTCCAATTATCCAACTTCCTATTGCGAGATTAACCAATAGCGTCAATCTTTCACTTTGTAAGCTCTGGCACAGCTTCCCCTCACTGTGTTTTCTACTTCCTATGACTTGAACTCATCTGAAAGGGAAGTGCAAAGAACGACCCGATATTTATCACCCTCATCGGCATTACATTTTTGCTTTCTTTCCCTATCTGGAAGACGCGTGTGACGAGATTTTCTTTAACTTTATTTTGTCCTTCGGCTGATTCCTTTACCGAAAAAAATAACGTCTTGTATTCCTAATCATATTAAAGACTCCCGTTTAAGAACAACCCTTTGTCCGCGCTACACTGCACTATTTACTTCGCCTTTCATCGCGTTGTGTCTCGTCCATGGCTCTCGCCCTCGCCATTACCACGAATCCTCCTCCTTTCTTCATGGCTACTGGAGCTAATCCTCCCAGTGATGCTCCGCTCCACCGCGACCCCATCTACCCCCATCTCCTTCCCATTTCCATGCACACACACACACACACACACACACACACATACACACACTTAATCAAGCAGCAGATGAGCACTGCGACTTAAATTTTAGATCTTGTAATAATAATAATAATAATAATAATAATAATAATAATAATAATAATAATAATAATAATAATAATAATAATAATAATAATAATAATAATAATAATAATAATAATAATAATAATAATAATAATAATAATAATAATAATAATAATAATAATAAATACTTCTCTACAAATAGTGCGCCCGTCTGCAAAAGGTGAAAAAAAAGCGACGGAACCCTAAATAGTCAACAGGTTCTATTGTCCCTTGCATCTGTCTGTTGTGCTAATTTGTGCACTTTTTTTATAGTGACGGTATGCCGTTAAGTCTCGTCCCCTTGATTTGGTTTGTCCCATCCTGATCTGCGCATCGCGGAACCCAATCTTTACTATCACAGAGTGACTAAGTGAAGCATCTAAGTGTAAAGAAGTACCAAGGAGGACCTAAAAAGCGATGCAAAGCGGAACAGTCAAAAGAAGAAGACTGGCTGTTGATATTCTACTTATATACATACATACGTCATCATTTACTTTTATAAAAACATAAATAAACTCGGGTGGGACAGATCCCGACAAGCAGTCGACAAAAGACACGGTACCGTGTCGAAATGCATCATCCACACACTCTCTCTCTCTCCCCACTAATGTTAGGTCAAAGGTGGTCCTAAGTCGCATCGTATCCTCTCCCCGCCCTGCCTCAGTGTGTTTCTTTTCCAAGCTCTGACGTTTCTCAAGCTCAGCCACCCATTCAGCCAGCCAGCCAGGGAACAGCCATTTCGAGTATACCTTCCTTTTACATCGTGTAATGAACGTGTCGTTACCTAGGTCATCTGGTTATTAAGATGGTCAGTACTGTCTTGCTGCCCCCACCCCTCGCCCCTGGACCCAAGGGATCTCCAGCACCGCCGTGAACGCCCCGGGGGAGTCAAGGCGCTCTGCATGCCGGGACCCCTGGGCCCTGAGCTCGACAGGGAGACCTTAGGCCCCCTGACGCTCCCCAGCCCCGCTGAGGCGAGGAGGGCTGGAGCAAGACTTGTCTCTTAAACCACCAGACGGGAATATTAAGTTAATCAAAACTACCGTGAAGGCGCCGATCACGGAGTTTGTCAGATCCGGGATGGCAGAACGAAGAGCCGAAGGAACGTGACAGATCATCCTAAGAATGACCTTGGGATGGTTTTCGGGGCAGCATCTGTTTCCCTCTTATCCTTATTTGCTTTCTTTTTTGCTTATTTTGCATATTCCTTTTTTTTCATTCTCTCTCTCTCTCTCTCTCTCTCTCTCTCTCTCTCTCTCTCTCTCTCTCTCTCTCTCTCTCTCTCTCTCTCTCTCTCTCTCTCTCTCTCTCTCTCTCTCTCTCTCTCCTGCCCTCGGAAGCACCTCTTTCCGGAGTCAAGCAGGGAGATTAATAGTTTATATTGATCACCAGGGAGGAAATAGGAGATACGGCGGCGGCGGCGGCGGAGGAGGAGGAGGAAGAGGAGGAGGAAGGTGGGATATGAGAGAAAGCTAATGAAGTATGATAAGAAAGAAGAGAGAAGAGGAGAAAAGAGGGGAGGGGAAAGGGATACTGAAGGACCACGAAGACGAAGGCAGAAGTGAGCGAACGGAGAATAAAAAAAGACAAACAAAAGAGACAGAGAAAGCAGGTATGAAGGAAAAGGTGAGAGGCGAGAACATAAATAATATAAAAAAAAACATGAGAGAGGGACAGAGGGGACGAAGTGTGGAGGGGGGGAAGCAGGAGATCGAGTAGTTGGTGGGTGAAGGGAGGAAAGAGAGGAAAGAAGAGAAAGGAGGAAAGAGAGGAAGGAGGAAAAAAGAAGGCAGGAGTCTTGGCTACACTCCAACCCTCCTCCTCGACATCACAGCCACCTGCTCTGATGAAGGAAGGGAGAGAGGAAAGAAGGAGAGGGAGGGAGAAGGTGCTATGAAGGATGAGAGAACGGAAGGGTAGGAGATAAGGCGGGATGAAGAGAAGAGAGGAAGGAGAAGGGGAGGGAGAGAGGCGTTATGGGGGATGAGTGAAGGGAAGGGTGAGTGAGAGGGAGAGAGGGAGGGAGGAAAGGACGGCGCAGGAGAAGAGGGAGAGGAAGACGGTGATTCAGTGGAGGTACGCGAGGTAAAGAGAGCCAGATGGAGAGTAATAAGGAGGGACAGGGAGGAGAAAGAGGGAGAGGGAGGGGGCAGGATAAGGAAATGGACCGCGGAAGGATAGTGGGGAGAGGGAGGGAACGGATAAGGGAAAGGGACGGTGAGGGAGAGGAAGGGCCCAGGTTAAGGGAGGATAGGAATGAGAGAGAAGATAAGAGGCAGGAAGAGGACCTTGTTGGGGGAGGGAAGGAATATAGAGGGAAGGAGAATCACGTTATGAGAAGAAATTTTGCTGATAAATCGAAGCCATTTTGAGAGAGAGAGAGAGAGAGAGAGAGAGAGAGAGAGAGAGAGAGAGAGAGAGAGAGAGAGAGAGAGAGAGAGAGAGAGAGAGAGAGAGCGTGCGTGCGTGTGTGTGTGTGTGTGTGTGTGTGTGTGTGTGTGTGTTAAATGACACTACGACTAATCAGGAAAAAAAGGTGGACAGGTGTACCTCCAGGGACCAGGTAGGGGGGTGGGAGTGGAGGGCGAGGGGGGCAGGGGGAGCTATGGAAGTCTAACAATCTCCAGTATCATTTAACTTCTGTAATGACGCCGTGACTTGATCTAGGGAGGAGTACACGAACGTTAGGCTGAAGAGGTGGAGAAGTCTGGGAAAGGTGTTAGGCTGACGATGATGATGGTGATGATACTGGTGGTGATGAATGAAGGTGTCAGGTGGAGCCTCAAGCACACACACACACACACACACACACACACAAGAGCGATGGCCACCATTAAGATAAAGCTGCAGGCCCACAGGTGGCGAGGATGTGTTCCCCCCCCCCACTCCTCTCTCTCTCTCTCTCTCTCTCTCTCTCAGATGATTTACAGGCACTCTCTAATTATTTATTTTAATTTCTAATACAATAAACCAACCTCGGATACTCCTATAAATTCTTCCTTAAGCAGCAGATGAACATTGCAACTTAAACTTTAGGCCTTGTAATAATAATAATAATAATAATAATAATAATAATAATAATAATAATAATAATAATAATAATAATAATAATAATAATAATAATAATAATAATAATAATAATAATAATAATAATAATAATAATAATAATAATAATAATAATAATAATAATAATAATAATAATAATAATAATAATAAATACTTCTCTACAAATAGTGCGCCCGTCAGCAAAAGGTGGAAAAAAAAAGCGACGGAACCCTAAATAGTCAACAGGTTCTATTGTCCCTTGCATCTGTCTGTTGTGCTAATTTGTGCACTTTTTTATAGTGACGGTATGGCGTTAAGTCTCGTCCCCTTGATTTGGTTTGTCCCATCCTGATCTGCGCATCGCGGAACCCAATCTTTACTATCACAGAGTGACTAAGTGAAGCATCTAAGTGTAAAGAAGTACCAAGGAGGACCTAAAAAGCGATGCAAAGCGGAACAGTCAAAAGAAGAAGACTGATTGTTGATATTCTACTTATATACATACATACGTCATCATTTACTTTTATAAAAATATAAATAAACTCGGGTGGGACAGATCCCGACAAGCAGTTGACAAAAGACACGGTAGCGTGTCGAAATTCATCCATCCTGTGCCTGTAAACAAAGCCCGGACAAACCAAATCAGGGGAAGAGACTTGACGCCACAACGGAATGATAAGCTGTGTGGCAACGGTGAGAAGCATTGTTGTAGTTTTATAATTAGGGAATACGTAGCGGCTGTGTGACTAAATTATGTTGTAGTTCTTATAATTAGGGAATCGTGGGTGTGTGACTGAAGTGGGAATTTATCGAGACTCGAATATCAATCCCATGCGAATTTCGCCTCTTTTTTATAACGAAGACCTATTGCAATGGCTCCCAAACTTTTCTGGTTGCGACTCTACATAATGTCTTGACCTGGGCTGGCGACCCTAAATACATGTAGTATTTTTATCTAACTATTTTTATGTTTTACTTTCAGATACGCATGATTTTATCCTTCGCCTCCTCGCTGTCCACTCAGTGGACGAGTATTATACGCAAATGTTACTCGTATGACGTGCCGTTTTGTGTGTGTATGGGAGTTTTATTAGAGCGCTACTTTTGTTAGCATGTGTTTAGGGGAGTCTTCATGCTGCCCTACTAAAGTAATTCGTTTACATTACTGAAAAATCTAAATTTGACCGAACTGTATTGAAAAAATTGGATTTACAGGATGATATAATCATAATTATGGCTATTCCCAAGACCCTCCAGCGACCCTCAGAAACACTCTTGCGACCCTCATTTGCCATGGGTCGCGACCATGGGTTTGGTAAACACTGACCTACTAAATGGGAAGAAGAAGAAGAAGACAAAAAGGAAAAATAAGAAGGCATCGTTGGAAGGGAGCAGTTGGCGTTATGGTGCGGGAGATTAGAATTCTACACACACACACACACACACACACACACACACACACACACACACACACACACACACACACACACGGAGGAGGAGCAGAGACAAGGAAGGTATTTTTTAATAACTCGGATCATTCTAAGAGAGAGGGAGGGGCTGATCTGGAAGGCGATGAGGAGGGAGATCAAAGGACCCTCTCTCTCTCTCTCTCTCTCTCTCTCTCTCTCTCTCTCTCTCTCTCTCTCTCTCTCACTCCTTCACTCACTCACTCACTCACTCCTTCACTCCTTCACTCACTCACTCACCACTCACCACCACCACCACCACCACCTCACTCCTTCCTTCCACCCTTCACCACCACTCACCCACCACCACCACCACCCTTCACCCACCACTCACCACTCACCACCCACCACCACCCTTCCACTCACCACTCACTCCCACCACCACCACCACCACCACCTCACTCACCACTCCACTCACCACTCCTCACTCACTCACCCTTCACCCACTCCACCACCTCACCACCACCACTCCACCACCACCACCACCACCTCACTCACCACCACCCACCACCACCACCACCACTCACCACCACCCCACCCACCACCACCACCACCACCACCTCCACCACCACCACCACCACCACAACCACCTCACTCACTCACCACCACCACCTCACCACCTCACTCCACCCACCACCTCTCACTCCACCACCACCACCACCCACCACCACCACCACCACCTCACCACCACCTCACCACCACCACCACTCCACCACCACCACACCTCCACCACCACCACCACTCACCACCACCTCCACCACCACCACCACCACCCTCCACCACCACTCACCTCACCACCACCACCACCTTCACCACCCACCACCACCACCACCACCCTTCACTCCTCACTCACCCACCACTCACCTCCACCCTTCACCACTTCACACTCACCACCTCACCACCACCACCACCCTTCACTCTCACTCCCACTCACCTCACCACCACCACCTTCACCTCTCACCACCACTCACCACCACCTCACCACCTTCCACTCACTCACCACCTCACTCACCTTCCACCACTCTCTTACTCACTCACTCCTTCACTCCTTCACTCACTTACTCACTCACTCCTTCACTCCTTCACTCACTTACTCACTCACTCCTTCACTCCTTCACTCACTTACTCACTCACTCCTTCACTCCTTCACTCTCTTACTCACTCACTCACTCACTCCTTCACTCCTTCACTCACTTACTCACTCCTTCACTCCTTCACTCACTCACTCCTTCACTCTCTCTCTCTCTCTCTCTCTCTCTCTCTCTCTCTCTCTCTCTCTCTCTCTCTCTCTCTCTCTCTCTCTCTCTCTCTCTCTCTCTCTCTCTCTCTCTCATCATTCATACAAACCATAAAGCAGTCGACGCGTATAGACTCTTATGATGGACGTGTACATAAAACAGATTTAATGGATCAGGCGCGCCGGGTCTGGGTGTTAGCTTCCAGGAAAGAAGGGTAGGAAACGGGATGGCTCCGTGGTGAGGTGGTTAGCACGCTTATCTACCAAGGGGATGGAAGGGGGGGATGGATTCGTCTTGAAGGGAATGAATGGCACGTTATGGGACTGCACTTCCCTCTCCTTTGTTGCACTTTATTTTCGTTGTTATTCGGACTTTTTCAATGACTAAGTGAAAAATTGGTAATCTTGAAGAAGTATGCATATTGACCCACCTTGAAGGACTA
>NC_066529.1:18241435-18251435 GCF_024679095.1 Eriocheir sinensis | reverse complement strand
CTATTTTTTTTCCACTTCAATTTCAAACAGGGAAACATAATAGAATTGAATTGTTGTAAAACCTAAAATGAATTATCAGTAACTATGTTTTTTTTTTATGATTATCAGTTCATTACATATTTTATTTTTATTTTAAACATGGGAAAATTACACGCTAAACCTTTTCCTATGTTTGAACTAAAATGGAAATGCGTAGGCTAATGAACTGGTAAAGATAGAAAAAAATAGTTATTGATCAGTCATTTTAGGTTTGACAGCAACTTAAATGTGTTCTTTTCCTCTGGCCAGGTCAAGGCCTCCGGGTCTCCACCGACATCCTACACGCAGGTCACGCCGCGAGTATAAACAGTTCCTCCGAGAAGCCACCTCAGTGTAAGGTATGTCCCGCGCCTGAGGGGGAAGGCGAACAGGCGTGATTAGTGTTCGAGTCCGCGCCTGCCTCGCCACGTCCCTCTGTTCCGCGATTCACTGTTCTAACAAGACTTTTCGGGTAATTTCCACCTTTCGATAGTGTCTCCCTAAGGCCCCAAACCAAACTATGCCCTCCATAAAGGTCAGGTTTAATCCGCCATTACCTCGCCTCGTCTCTTTGCCCCGTGATTAACTGTTATACAACGAGACTTTTCCAGCAAGGTCACAGTTCAAGAATTTATAGTTATACCCTCCAAATACCAGATACTAAAGAGATTTCCTGTGTGGTTTCTCAAATTTCTTACGCACAATTTTAACATCAATCAATATACAAGTAATCTTCCTTGTATATTGTGTCAAACTGAGGAACAGGCCCTGGTGTTCATAGTTTGTCATTTATCACGCCTCTTCTTCACGGATGACTTTACGCTATACGGGAACAGGAAAATACCAATAACGCACTACAGTAGGCGTAACACAATAACCACGCAGATAACACGGAGTATACGGATTTCAAAAGCAACAAGCCGAGGAAATAAAACGCGTAAGAAACAAATTATGCACAAGACACACATACACACAACACTACACCCAGCGCACGCACAGCACAAGGACACGTATGCAAAAAGAAACAAAACACATCTACTAGGGGCCGTATTTTTAAACATTTCGTCGCCCAAGTTCACCTATTTGACAAGGCTAGGAGTTTGGGGCATTTCCAGGAGTAGTTTTATGACCCTGGCGATAGTTTGACGCTTCATCTGTACCGTGAACCTAAAGAAACACTCATCAGAACCCGATTGACCCCTTCTTTGACCTTTACAAATAGATGATGTGAGAAGCCCGGCGTCCATGTTCCTGTACAAGCATCCCCGTAATAACGCCCCACTTTGAATTTTGTGCAATTATTCAACACTGCCAGTTATTAGCCAGACAATTCAGTGTTCACAGCCAATGATGGGGACGCGACACACTCACCCGAGCCCGAACCATCATGAAGTTGTTCCTTGGGTCCATGTTCTCAAACATTTTGGGGCTGATACAAGCACATTTAGTAAGGTAGAGGTTGTATTAGTATTTCCATGGATAGTTTTATAAGTCTATAGATAGTTTAACATGGCTTCTGTACCATTAACAATAAAACACTCATGAGAACACAACTAATCTCCTTTGTGACCTTAAGATATAGCTGTTGTAAGAGCCAAAAGCGCCTGGGAATACCGACCTCAGTCTAACCCACGATATGAAGTTCGTGTGTGCAATATTGAGAAAATTCTACACTTTAGCAATTGTTAGAATATTACGGTAGCTGAGAAAAGTGTACCTGGACAAAACAGGGCTATAAAACGTTGGAACTGTGTGTGCTATGGGTCTCTTAATCTCATTCAGTGCATCACAATAAAAAGTTTTGAATTTAGGCCAGTATTTTCAAACGCTTTAGGCTCTCACAACAATAATTAACGAAATAACTTTTAACGAAGCAACTAACTACGAAAGACATCCCAAGGCCACAGATGAGATTAGTCGGGTTCTCGCGCGTGTTTTACATATTCACAGTGCAGATTCCTTGTCATACTAATACTAGGTAACGAAAACTCTACTCATGGAAATACTAACACACCCTCAACCAAACTCTTATCAAATGTCATATTCTCAGACGCTTTCAGCATTCAAAGCAACTGATTCCAAAAGCCACACAGGAGATTAGTCGGGTTCTTATGAGTGCTATTCATATTCACGGTGCAGAAGCCTTATCAAACTACGACGAGGCGATGAAAAGTACGCATGGAAATAAAAACAACCTCTACCAAAGTCTTATCAAATGTGGTATTCTCAAACGCTTTCAGCTTTCACAAAAAACAATTTCCAAAGGCCGCAGTGAAGAATAATCGGGAACTCATGAGTGTTCATATTCACGGTGCAGAGGCAGAAATATATCCATGGAAATACTTACACAGCTTCTACGTAAGACTTATCCGACTTATCCAAATTGGGTGGAAGTCCCCGAAACCTTTGAGAATACAGGTCTTACTTATGGGTGTTTCAGAGATTCATCAAGACGCGTCCTAAGCCACACAGGCAACACACACACCTTGCCGAGCCGCCGCGAGTGTTCACCTGAGCCAAAGTGCACGGAGGGATTGTGGCGCGTGCTCAGAAGATTCTCAGGAGTGTTAAGTGTTCTTGCTGCTGTGCTTCCGTTGTTGATGTATTGTGTTAATGATGATATTGTTGTTGGTGGTGGTGGTGTTAATGATGTTGATGATGGTGGTGGTGATGATGATGATGATGATGATGATATTGTTGTTGTTGGTGGTGGTGTTAATGATGTTGTTGATGGTGGTGGTGGTGATGATGATGATGATGATGATATTGTTGCTGTTGTTGTTATTGTTTCATAATTTTATACCGTGTGGTTGGCGCACAGAATTATGAGGGAGATTCCTGTCGTAGAGAGCAGAAAAAAATGAGTAATAAAGCTACAATAAAGTAAAAATCGGAATAACAGCCAGAACAGTCACGGAACCATGCGATACAAAATGGAAAAACAAAAACAAAGGGAATAAAGTATTTACACCATCACCCAAACATATTTCAGCGTGTAAATACAAAGAAACAAAAACAGGAATAACAAAAAAGGTCCTAGAACACAAAAAGAGGATCAACACATTTCGTAACAATATCAGGCCAGGAAAAAGGACAAAACTGGCACCAAACACGATAAAAAGAGAAAAAAGATATATACACAAGGCCGTGATTTTCCGAGAGAGAGAGAGAGAGAGAGAGAGAGAGAGAGAGAGAGAGAGAGAGAGAGAGAGAGAGAGAGAGAGAGAGAGAGAGAGAGAGAGAGAGAGAGAGAGAGAGAGAGAGAGAGAGAGAGAGAGAGAGAGAGAGAGAGAGAGAGAGAGAGAGAGACACACACACACACACACACAAACACACACACCACTCAAATAAGCTTTTAGACGAAGGAAGAATGAGATTGAGGGAAGACATAATACACACACACACACACACACACACACACACACACACACACACACACACACACACACACACACACACACACACACACACATACACATACACACACACACACACACACAGAGGAAAGTGGTGGAGGTTGGTGGGGGGGTGGCTGTTATATGGGGGTCAAGCGGTAGGGGGGAGGGGGGAAAAGGAAGTGGGGAGGAGGGAGGGGGAGGGGAAGGGGGCAGACGCATGGGCCAGCGGGGAACAATATTGGTGCGGGTCACAGTGTCAATGTTTGGCTCCCTCGGCTCCCCCTTCCCCTTGCTTTATTACGCTCCCATGCCCACTTTTTCCCCTGTCTCCCTTCCCCTTTCCTCCCTTTATTCTCCAGCTCTTTCCTCTTCCTTCCCTCTTTCTTATTGCTTGCACGCTCCTCCTCCTACCTGCCACCTCGTCACCCTGCCAGCAGCACAACACAGCGACGCACTCCAAGGTTAATTGTCCATCGCAGGTGTCACGCGGAAAATGAAAAAAAGGTGGAGTTGACGGCCACACGTGCAGGTAACTAGACGAAGAGCAAGTCTACCTCAGCCTAATAACGACGAAGAACGAGTACACTTCAGCCTAAAAACGACGAAGAACGAGTCCACTTCAGCCTAATAACGACAAAGAACGTGTCCACTTCAGCCTAAAAACGACGAAGAACGAGTACACTTCAGCCTAAAAACGACAAAGAACGAGTACACTTCAGCCTAAAAACGGCGAAGAAGGAGTCCACTTCAGCCTAAAAACGGCGAAGAACGAGTACACTTCAGCCTAAAAACGACAAAGAACGAGTCCACTTCAGCCTAAAAACGGCGAAAAACGAGTCCACTTCAGACTAAAAACGACAAAGAACGAGTCCACTTCAGCCTAAAAACGACAAAGAACGAGTCCACTTCAGCCTAAAAACGACAAAGAACGAGTACACTTCAGCCTAAAAACGACAAAGAACGAGTACACTTCAGCCTAATAACGACGAAGAACGAGTCCACTTCAGCCTAAAAACGACAAAGAACGAGTCCACTTCAGCCTAAAAACGACGAAGAATGAGTACACTTCAGCCTAAAAACGGCGAAGAACGAGTCCACTTCAGCCTAAAAACGACGAAGAACGAGTCCACTTCAGCCTAAAAACGACAAAGAACGAGTACACTTCAGCCTAAAAACGGCGAAGAACGAGTCCACTTCAGCCTAAAAACGGCGAAGAATGAGTCCACTTCAGCCTAAAAACGGCGAAGAATGAGTCCACTTCAGCCTAAAAACGGCGAAGAATGAGTCCACTTCAGCCTAAAAACGGCGAAGAACGAGTCCACTTCAGCCTAAAAACGGCGAAGAATGAGTACACTTCAGCCTAAAAACGGCGAAGAATGAGTACACTTCAGCCTAAAAACGGCGAAGAATGAGTACACTTTAGCCTAAAAACGGCGAAGAACGAGTACACTTCAGCCTAAAAACGGCGAAGAACGAGTACACTTCAGCCTAAAAACGGCGAAGAACGAGTCCACTTCAGCCTAAAAACGGCGAAGAACGAGTCCACTTCAGCCTAAAAACGGCGAAGAATGAGTACACTTCAGCCTAAAAACGGCGAAGAATGAGTACACTTCAGCCTAAAAACGGCGAAGAATGAGTACACTTCAGCCTAAAAACGGCGAAGAATGAGTACACTTCAGCCTAAAAACGGCGAAGAATGAGTACACTTCAGCATAAAAACGACAAAGAACGAGTACACTTTAGCCTAAAAACGACAAAGAACGAGTACACTTCAGCCTAAAAACGGCGAAGAACGAGTCCACTCCAGCCTAAAAACGACGAAGAACGAGTACACTTCAGCCTAAAAACGGCGAAGAACGAGTCCACTTCAGCCTAAAAACGACGAAGAACGAGTCCACTTCAGCCTAAAAACGACGAAGAACGAGTACACTTCAGGCTAAAAACGGCGAAGAACGAGTCCACTTCAGCCTAAAAACGACGAAGAACGAGTACACTTCAGCCTAAAAACGACGAAGAACGAGTACACTTCAGGCTAAAAACGGCGAAGAACGAGTCCACTTCAGCCTAAAAACGGCGAAGAACGAGTCCACTTCAGCCTAAAAACGACGAAGAACGAGTCCACTTCAGCCTAAAAACGACGAAGAACGAGTACACTTCAGCCTAAAAACGGCGAAGAACGAGTCCACTTCAGCCTAAAAACGACGAAGAACGAGTACACTTCAGCCTAAAAACGACGAAGAACGAGTACACTTCAGGCTAAAAACGGCGAAGAACGAGTCCACTTCAGCCTAAAAACGGCGAAGAACGAGTCCACTTCAGCCTAAAAACGACGAAGAACGAGTACACTTCAGCCTAAAAACGACGAAGAACGAGTCCACTTCAGCCTAAAAACGACGAAGAACGAGTACACTTCAGCCTAAAAACGACGAAGAACGAGTACACTTCAGCCTAAAAACGACGAAGAACGAGTACACTTCAGCCTAAAAACGACGAAGAACGAGTACACTTCAGCCTAAAAACGACGAAGAACGAGTACACTTCAGCCTAAATACGACGAAGAACGAGTCCACTTCAGCCTAAGAACAGAAACCTCACGACGAAGAACATGTCCACTTCAGCCAACAAGCGACGAAGAGCGAGTCCGCTTCAGCCTAAAAACAGAAACCTTACGTGATCGTCAGGGCGGGCGCTGCAAGTCACGGAGGCGCCTGTAATTGGCACCCTATGGATTTACACTTATAATACCCTGAAGAATTATAGAGGTCGGTCTTGCTGCTCAACCCTCGACTTCACGTCCAGGTCGCGGCTGCCGGATCGAACACCTCGCCCACGTTTCCTACCTCCGCCTCACCCAGGAACAATTTTGGTGTCCTATCGGCGGGTTGGCGAAAAGTAAGGGAAGGGAAGGCGGGTGGTGGGAGGGAGAGGAGGGTCGGCGTAGGGACAACCAGCTTAGTGGGTGAGGGGGAAGGTGGCAATTATCATAACGGCACTGTCTTGGCGAGGGGGGAGGTGGGGGGGCAGGCCATAGTATCTTTTGTGTTGGTACTGCGATGGCCTTGGGTTGGAGCATGCATGGTTTGTATTTATCTGATGTAAGGGGGTGTAGTGGGTGTATGGGAGGTGAAGGGGGGTGTAGGGAGGCTGTAAGGTTGTGTGGTGGCCTTGGGTAGGGGCATAGTTTGTATTCCTCTGGTGTAAGGGGTATGGGAAGTAGGAGGATGTAACGGGGTGTAGGGAGGCTGTATAAGGTTGTCTATTGGCCTTGGGTACGGGGATGGCTTGTATTTCTTTATGATGCTATGTAATTATACTCTCAATGAGGCTGTAGTGATGGGGGCTGAGGGCACTATGTATGCCTGTATGTATATATGTATGTATTTGTGTATGTTAATGACCAAGGACATTTTCACATTAGCCTATTCGATCCGTGGTCTGTACTCCCTCGTGGTGCTGAGCGATGTTACACAATGAAGTGTTTCCTTGGGATGTTATGTCACTGTCTTATCCGCAGTGAAAGATAGCACACATGATGTTATATAATGAATCGTCTCCACGTGGTGTGTAATGTAGTTATAGTTTTCTTTGTATTGAGACGAGAACTGTAGATGATGATGTTTGTGTATAAGTGTTCCGGATATGGAGATGAGCTCCGAGTCCACGCGCAGCTATAGCGTATGCCCCCATAATAGACAGATTGATAAGTGTTCCAGGATTATCTCTGTATACGTAGTCCGTGCTGACACCCTGCCTGGTCAAAATCTTTCGCCTCTGCCTGTCAACATCTACCTTTCCTTCCTGCTGGAAGTACGCCTTCATACAACCTGTGCCTAAGAAGGGTGACCGTTCCAATCCCTCAAACTACCGCCCTATAGCTTTACTTTCCTGTCTATCTAAAGCTTTTGAATCAATCCTTAACCGGAAGATTCAAAAGCACCTTTCCACTTCTGACCTTCTTACTGGTGATCTTCTTGCTCTCTTAACTGACTCTTGGTCATCCTCTCTTAGCCGTTTCGGTGAAACTTTCTCAGTTGCGCTAGACATATCGAAAGCTTTCGATAGAGTCTGGCACAACTCTTTACTTTCTAAACTTCCCTCTTTCGGATTCTATCCTTCTCTGTTCCTTTATCTCCTGTTTCCTTTCCGGCCGTTCTATCTCTGCTGTGGCAGACGGTCACTGTTCTTCCCCTAAACCTATCAACAGTGGTGTTCCACAGGGCTCTGTCTTATCACCCACTCTCTTCCTGTTATTCATCAATGATCTTCTTTCCATAACAAACTGTCCTATCCATTCTTACACCGACGACTCCACTTTGCATTGTTCAACTTCTTTCAACAGAAGACCCTCTCAACAGGAATTACAAGACTGCAGACTGGAGGCTACAGAACGCTTAACCTCAGACCTTACTATTATTTCCGATTGGGGTAAAAAAAAACTTGTCATTCAATGCCTCAAAAACCCAATTTCTCCACTTATCAACTCGACATAATCTTCCAAACACCTATCCCCTATTCTTCAACAACACTCAGCTATCACCTTCTTCAACACTAAACATCCTCGGTCTATCCTTAACTCAAAATCTTAACTGGAAATTTCACATCTCCTCTCTCACTAAATCAGCTTCCTCGAGGTTGGGCGTTCTGTATCATCTCCGCCAGTTCTTCTCCCCAGCACAGTTGCTGTCCATATACAAGGGCATTGTCCGCCCTCGTATGGAGTATTCATCTCACGTGTGGGGGGGCTCCACTTACACATCTCTCTGGACAAAGTGGAGTCTAAGGATCTTCGTCTCATCAGCTCTCCTCCTCTTACTGATAGTCTTTTACCTCTTAAATTCCGCCGCTATGTTGCCTCTCTTTCTATCTTCTATCGATATTTTCACGCTGACTGGTCTTCTGAACTTGCTAACTGCATGCCTCCCCCCCTTCATGCGGCCTCGCCGCACACGACTTTCTATTCAAGCTCATCCCTTTACTGTCCAAACCCCTTACGCACGAGTTAACCAGCATTTTCACTCTTTCATCCCTCATGCTGGTAAACTCTGGAACAATCTTCCTTCATCTGTATTTCCTCCTGCCTACGACTTGAACTCTTTCAAGAGGAGGGTATCAGGACACCTCTCCTCCCGAAACTAACCTTTCTTTCGGCCACTGCTCTTAACTCTTTTGTAGGAACAGTGAGAAGCGGGCTTTTTTTTCTCATTATAGTTTCCTTTTTTTTTTTTTTGCCCTTGATCTTTTTTATCTGCTGTAAAAAAAAAAAAAATCAGTGTTAAATTACTAATGATTTTCGAGTTTTCTTTTATACACTACCAATAATGACAGCTTTTGAATGTTCATTAGTCACTATTCAGAGATTCCTTCGTTCGCTGAGGTAAGTGCAAGGAAATGGGCACAATCTACTTAGTATGTTACGTTCACCCTGGAAAGCATGTCACCGTTGTACGTAATATGTGTTGCTGTGCGCTCTAAATCATCTCTCTCTCTCTCTCTCTCTCTCTCTCTCTCTCTCTCTCTCTCTCTCTCTCTCTCTCTCTCTCTCTCTCTCTCTCTCATTCAGTATCTTCCCAAAAACTTGAATGAACCCTCGCCGCGCCGTGTCCTGCTCTCGGCTGTCTCTCTCTCTCCCTCACCTCTTCCCAGCATCATGTCCTAATCCTACTCATCTCCCTCGCCCCAGCATCCCACTCCTCATTGCCTACCCCCGGCCGCCCCTCAACCCCCACGAAGGGTTTTTATACTTTAAGGTTCAGCAAACAGCGTACAATAGCGGCATTAACGCCCTGTTTGGGTATATATCCAAAGTCATAACGTAGCGGAGCAGCCAAGTATAATGAGGGGAGCCCTGCCAGACACACGACGCATCGCTCGAGTCTGTCATGTCCCCCGTCAAACACATGTTATCCTGGGCATGAATTCCTATCCCATAGTGACTCTCTTATTACATTGTACGTATACGCACCCTAAATTCACTTAGAGGCGTGGGTGTAAAAGTTTAGATGAATCTGTCAGGTGAGTACGAAAGGTTTTCCGATTTCGCAGGGAGGGTGACGCCGCGGGCCGTTCTACTCGTCACTCGCCGTGCTGTAACTTTATCCTCTGTTTCAAAGTTCACGCTCTCCACCGCCCTCCTCCTCCTCCTCTTCCTTGGCTACTTGCAGGTAAGGACCACACTGCCGATACAAATACCCCGTGGTGACGCAGTGCTGGGGCGGCCGCGAGCTTGGCAGGCACGGTAGCTAAGCGAGGGGGTGCGAGGAACACGAGTATTTCTTTAGAGTGCCTCCTTCTATAACAACCTTCCCAAGAGAGTGCCAAGTGCGGGGTGGGATGGGATGAGGTTGGGCCGCCACACTGACACTCATCCTATCTAGTGTGCCTGCCGTGTGCTTTAAATACAGTCTTGACACACACACACACACACACACACACACACACACAGGAGCGACGCGGCGTTGTGATAGGACGTGATAGCGTGCGTCCCTTGGCTTCGAGTACATCCCGCGGCAGCTTCGAGATTCCCAATTAACATCATATCGCTGGCTAGGCATTATGGGGATCAAGGAGAGAGAGAGAGAGAGAGA
>NC_066529.1:18216435-18238935 GCF_024679095.1 Eriocheir sinensis | reverse complement strand
GAGGCGCTAGGAGTGAGGGGCAAGAAGAGACGGGCAGGGGGGTGGGGGGAGGAAGGAGGGAGGGAGAAAGTGTGCGAGGGGGGCAGCTACAGTGATGGATGATGGTGATGAAGACCGGCAGGGACTTCATACTGTGATTCTTCTATTTCTTTCTTGCCTGCTTGACGGCTCACCTGTGTAGGACCCGTAAGATTAGTACATACATGTGTCAACCCAAGATCATTACGTATTACTTATGACTTTGTAACAACCCTCAACAAGACAACAGGAACACGGGAACACAGTGAATAACATCAATGAGCGAGAGACATTAATACCTACTAAAGAATCAAATTGAACTTCGCGTTTTCATCAGTCGAGACAATTCACACACGTAATGCGAACAGTGAAAGCTAAAATATCAACGGAAATGAACCCGCGTGTTGTCAAGGCCGATTAGTTACAGCCGCGTCAATATCATTCATGTCAAACAAGCACTGAGTCGGAATGAACTACACGGGTCCATCTGCCATGACAACTAACACGCATAATGTTAAAAAAAAGGACACTACGGTATCAAGGGACACGACCCAACCTCATGTCAAACAAGCAATGAATCAGAATGAACTTCACGTGCCCATCTCTCATAACAACTAATATTCACAGAACGTAAACAAACAAACACTACAATAACAAGGGAAACGTCCGGCATGATGTCAGACAAGCATCAAATTAGAATGAACTGCACGAATCCAAGTCTCATAACAAATAGTATAAACATAACGTAAAACAAATAAAAATACTACAATGTCAACGGAAACGGCCCATCATGTCAAGCCAACACCAAAACAGAATGAGCGACTCGTGTCCAAATCTCATTATAAATAATATACACAGAACGTAAATATAAAATAATAACAGCTAAAGTCAAGGGAAATAGACCGGCATGATGTCAGGAAAAAGCATCGAATCGGAATGAACTACACGTGTCCAAGTCTCATAACAAATAATATAAAAGAACGTAAAAATATCAAGCAACAACTAAATTCAAGGGAAAGAGCTTAGCATGACGTCAGACAAGCACTGAATCAGAATAAGCTACACGCGCCCAATACACTCTCCATAAGTTAGATTTAGAATCAGTTACACACACAAGTACCTTGGTATCCATCTCTCAACTAATCTGAAATTCAACACTCACATAGACCATATCAGTGCCACAGCCAACATAATACTGGGGTTCCTGAGGAGGAATTTACATAATTGCACACCTGACATTAAACACATAGCTTATGACACACTTGTGAGACCAACACTGGAATACTGCTCCACGGTGTGGGATCCCTACACACACAGAAACATTGATAGGTTAGAGCAAATCAACACCAAGGCGGCTAGGTTCATTACAAACAATTACACTCGAACGCCTGGCATCACAACACGGATCAAACAACAGATAAACATGGAACCTCTTCACATACGCAGACAAGCACACAGACTTACACTTATGTACAAGATCACAAACACTCACATTGACATTGACCCACATACATACTTACTTAACGCAAACAGTCAACATTCTCGTAACACACACATCCATAAATACCAAACATATTACACTAACACTGACGCATACAAACACTCATACTTTCCACGCACCATATGGGACTGGAACAGCCTCCCTCAACAGATTTTAGACTGCGGTACAATAGACTCATTCAGAAAACAAATACACACTCACTTGTCACCACAACACACCAACACTAACAATTACACTTGATTCGCTTCCCTCCCCTACACATTCGGCTCCCCCGTCCCCCCAGCAGCCAACACAAATAGGCGTGTTATGCACTTGATGGGTGCCCTGCACATTAATATCCAGATCCAGATTTAGAACAACTTACACGCATAATGTAAACAAAGAAAAAAATGTATTACGAAATCAACGAAAGCGGATGGCCGTGAAGAGAAGATACAGAAGCGTTTCTTCACACCAAGGAAACACGCTATCAGAACGTACATGTGTCCGTCCGTTGTGCCGCTTATCTGTCAGGCTACCGGGGCGTGTAGGGGCGGGGGAGGACTGACAGGCGAAGGAGGGGAAGGACGGGGCAGGACAGGCGTGGGGGAAGGAGGGGAGGGGGGGGTATGAGGCGTCAGCTGAGCGTCTTGCCGGGGCCACTGTCGATACACAGGAAGCCCCCACAGGAGCGGCCCGGATTCGCTTGTCCTGTCCCCCCATTCCCCCATCCGGCGATTAGTTGTAACACGCACGCACGCACGCACGCACGCACGCACGCGCGCGCGCACACACTCTCACTCTCACTCACTCTCTCTCTCACTCTCTCTCTCTCTCTCTCTCTCTCTCTCTCTCTCTCTCTCTCTCTCTCTCTCTCTCTCTCTCTCTCTCTCTCTCTCTCTTTATTTATTTATTTATTTATTTCTCTCTCTCTCTCTCTCTCTCTCTCTCTCTCTCTCTCTCTCGCGCGCGCGCGCGCGCGGCAGGTCAAGGAATGTCGCCGTCGCGTTGTCATTCACGTGGCGCTCAGATGCAGAGGTCTGCTGTGGGAGGGGAAAAAAAAGAAGGAATCGTGACCTGGGATCGAAGTAGGTGATGGTGGTGGTGGTGGCTGTGGTGGTGAGAGTGGTGGTGGTGGTGGTGGTGGTGGTGATGGTGGCGGTGGTGGTGAGGGTGGTGTTTCCTCGTCCTCTGAGGGTCGCCGTCCCCTTCAAAGTTTGTGCCCGCGCCGCTTCATCGTTTATCTTGGGGTAATCACGGCGCGGGGCCGCGGGGCCTCGACCACCCCCTGGGGCACTATTACCGGCGCATGTCTGGACCCACTCCTCGCTGCGCCAGGATGAGGCGAGACACGGTAAACAAATAGAGGGAACTTGAGATACTTTGCGGCATGCAGTCACGGCGCATGGCTGACTAACAGGCGAAGAACAAAGGCACACTGTTAGGGGTATAGCAATCAGCGCCGAGGAGAGCCATGGCAGCTGGCACTCCCCAAGGTCTCGAGGTCACCATTACTGCCGCCGCCACATGGCCACGGTCACACCTGCACCGGGATGGCCGAGAGGAGGAAAATAAAGCCGACCCCGACACCTCCCCCCCCACAAACCCACCCACCCACCTACTAACACACACACACACACACACACACACACACACACACACACACACACA
Source organism: Eriocheir sinensis (assembly GCF_024679095.1). Lineage (NCBI taxonomy): Eukaryota > Metazoa > Arthropoda > Malacostraca > Decapoda > Varunidae > Eriocheir > Eriocheir sinensis. The sequence continues at coordinate 18,235,766 of NC_066529.1, read as the reverse complement.
CATGGCGTAGCATGATCAACACATTTAAGCAGCAGCAGAAGCATCATAGTCATCATCAGCAACAACAGGAGAGGCGATGACGGAACTAGAGGTCAAAAGGCCATAACTCGGGTCAAACGAGGTCAGTTCGTTCAGTTCTCCTCCCTCAGGATGGCAGCCGCGATAGTGATACAGCGATAAGAAAAAAAAGGACGTCACCTTCCTCTCTTTTTATCTTTTGTTTCTTTTCTTCTTAAATTCGCTCTCTGGTGCGTGTCTCGTGAAAATCAGAGAAGTATTTCGCCGTCCAGCATATCTGATGCGCGCCATAAATATTAAGTCACATGCAATTATTGTGGCGGAGGATGGTGGTGGTGGTGGTGGCCGTGGTGGCGGTGGTGAGTGATGAGGTAGTGGTGGTAGCGTGGGAGGGTGAGGCTGAGCAGCTGTATGTGGTGTTTGGATGGTTGGGAAGGAAGGTGGAGGAGAAGGAGGAGGACGAAGAGGATATGCAAGACGATGATAAAAGAGGGAAAATTTGCGCACGTGTGTGTGTGTGTGTGTGTGTGTGTGTGTGTGTGTGTGTGTGTGTGTGTGTGTGCTTGCGCATACAAATCAACACCATGCATTCAAGCCAGCTAATGGATCCGCCACGCCAAGGCCAGTGTAGTCGATGCAACAGCCCCTGCCCAGCTGAGGACGATCACGCGGCGTTCCTACACCATGCTGGACAAACGGAAGCGCGGAAGTAATAATATGATCACTAAACCTAGACCAAACAACTTCCTCTTTCCCCTTTTATTTGTTACCTCCTTCTCTTCCTCTTCCTCTTACCCTCTGAGCACCTGGTGTGGCCTTCAGTCTCACCAGCCACATCAGGAAATGGGAAAAACAAGTGATGATTAACGTGAATTCCAAGACTAAACAACCTGTCCGAAGGTAATCTATCCTGGCCAGCTGATTAGTTTCCAACACACCTTTGCACATCACGAAGCTGTCTCTGGTCTCGTCACTCTTAATATTCAGTAAGTCTGACTCGACCTTAAAGGCTTCATAACCTGAGTAACCCATGACCTCTAAGCCTGACCTCTTACAGTCTAACGTGGCCTGGAGTAACGAAACGCAGAAAGGCCAGCTGGTTCTTCTTTAACGCACTTAAAACGTTATTCGCAACATTAAAAAAAAAAAAAAATGATCCTGACCCTTGACCTAGGTATTTAAAAACCTGACCCTACTCCAAGACTTCACAACTTGACAAATTCCAACCTACCGTAACCTGAAGTAATGTAACTCAGAAATGCTAATTGGTGCTTCTTTTACACACTTAAAACGTCATTGACAACATGAAAAATGACCCATCACCCAACATTATGGTATTTGAGAACCTGACTCTAACCCCAAAATTCCATAACCTGACCTATTCTAACCTAACGTGACTTTAAATAACGTAGCGTAACAAGGCCGGTTGGTTACCCTCCTACACACTCAACACATTTTTTGCAACATAAAAATTGACCCAACACCTTGATATCTAAAAACCTGACTCAACATCATGACCAATTCTAATTTAACGTGACCTGAAATAGCGTAACGCAATAAGGCCAGTTGGTTAACACATTATTTGCAACATTAAAAAAACTGACCCCTGACCCAAAACCCTGATATCTGAAACAAACTCTAACCCAAGACTTCACAACCTAATCAGTTCTAGCCTAACATGACCTGATATAACGTGGCGTGACAAGGCCAGCTAATTATTCTCCTATACCCTTTTAGCACGTAATTAGCAACATTGAAAAACCTGATCTAGCCCAAGACTAACGCACCTTGACCTTACCTAACGTGGCGTGACCTGACCTGACCGAGCTTGTTTAGCCTCCCACCCACCTAACGACATCACGAGGAAGGAAATAAATAATCTATAATGGCCTGACCTCTAACCCGAGCCTAAGTAATGATAATGGCCATGCATCTAACAAAAGGATAATTATGCGTGGGAACGAAAAAAAATACATGGCCTTCAATAAACTTATTTAAAAACCGCTAATAGTATGCATTTAAACACGACCATCTATTGAAGGCGAAAAATGGCAATGGCACGTTAATAAAATGCTCCTCCGTAACCTCCGTTAAATTAAGGCGGAGTGACTGCGGGTAAAGACGATAATCTGGGCGTAAATATAAAGCCGTGAACTGAGGTAACTCCCCCTCGTGGCCGACCCTGATATCACGGACCCTGGAACCCGCGGCAGCAAGCCCGGTCACGGCCCCCAGACCACGCCCAGGCACAGCACTCAGGCCCCCAAGCAAGGCCCATATTCTCAAACATTTCGGGGCTCACTCACACACACACACACACACACACACACACACACACACACACACACACACACACACACACACACACACACACACACACACACACACACACACACACACACATACACACACACACACACTCACATACTATATGGTAAGGCTCTCGTAGAAGTTGCGTTAGTATTTCCATGTGTAGTTTTATATGCCTCGTGATAGTTTGACAAGGATTCTGCACCATGAACGTGAAAAAAAACAGCACCTCATGATAACCCGACTAATCTCCTTTGTGGGCTTGGGATATGTTTGGTGTGAGAGCCGAAAGCGTTTGAGAATACAGGCCTAACCCGGTAGCAGCGACGGGCCAAATTTGTGCTGTGATATAATACCCCAAAATAAATGATACATAATCTGATCACAAATGCTTTGATATATATTATGAAATGGTTTGTGTGAGGGGTGATTTTTCTCATTTTTCTCGCTTGGAGGGACCATTAAGAAACATGATCCCCCCTGCTACCGGGAGGGTCGCACTTTGTCCCTGACTGTCGAGAAAATAGTCACTGGGCCGAGATGATGACTAAACGCCAGAAAGAAGATGGTTTGAATACGAGTTAAGAATGGAAAACACTATGGGGAGGCTAGCACTGGGAACATAATGACAGGGTAGATGAAAGAAAGGGAGGCATACAGAGAGGTGGATGGATTAGGGGAAGACTAGTAATGGAGATGTGAGTACAGGATTAAAAAAAGGAATTGAGATGATGTGGGCTGATGAGAAGAGAGGAGAACCATGTGGGAAGACTAGCACTGGGAACATAATGAAAGGTTAGAAGGAAGAGAGGGAGGCATACAAAGAGGTGAATGGATTAGAGGAAGACTAGTAATGGGAATGTAAGTACAGGATTAAAGAAAGAGATTGAGATGGTATGAGCACGTGATGAGAAGAGAGGAGAAACATGTGGGAAGGCTAGCACTGGGAACGTCATGGCAGGGTGAAAGAAAGAGAGGGAGGCATACAGTGAGGTGGATGGATTAGGGGAAGACTAGTAATGGAGATGTGAAAACAGGATGAATGAAAGAGATAAGCCACCAGCAAGGACGAGACCTACGCTTTGAACTGCATGTAGATTTTTACGGGCGATTACCACGCCTTGAAAAACACGGCGGACACATCAAGATCACAGAACACAAGCGCTGGGGCAGAGCAAACAAGCTCCTCATAAGACACAAAGGAGCGCCGAAGAAGTAACGTAATCAGCGCACAAGTCAACTGATCACGTAATGAGGACAACAGCGCCTGCCCATTAATCAGCCCCTCCTCGGCGCGCCTCTAAGTCCGCCCGCCCGTCGTCAGCCGGGGCGTGCGATGGCTGAGGCGCACGCTGGAGGCCAGACATTCAGGGTCGTCGCGGAATGCTGCTAATGATGTAATGATGATGACGCGACGCTAACTTGGATTTAATATTTCCTGGTGTCTGGCGTCTCCAGGTCCGGGGAGAGACGGAAGGAAAGAGCGAGGCAGAGCGAAGAAGTGAAGGGGGGGAAAATAAAGCCGGGAACGCTGGGAGGGAGGACCGTGAGAAAGGCAGACAAATAAAGTCTTCTGAACAGGATTTAGGAGTGGCAGGAAGTCCGTTGACGGTGACTCTTTGGTTCACGAGAAACATTTCCGTCAGTTAAAGTTAAAGATTAACACGAATGCAAAGTCAGGGTTGTACGATAATATGAACTTTGTCTGCACTTAATTTAGTCGAGTATTTGAGCTACTACAATGTTGTTTTTTTTCCAAATAGTCATAGGTTGAGATGTTATTTGTAATGGACCCGTGATTATAAAATGAAAAGCCAAGATTATACGGCAAAATAAGCTTTGTCTACACTCAACTTAGTCTAGTATTTGTGCTCTTTCAGTGTTTGTTCTAGTCACTATAAAGAATAGTTAAGACGTTATCTGTAATCGACCCGTGCCTGCCCTATATTCCCGCGGAGTGGTCAGGTGTCATCTTCCCCACATCGTGAAAACTCAGGCTTTAATTCATTGACTTCTCTACGTCCGGCTGAGACACAAGTTGCCAGTGACACCAAAAGGAAACGCTGCGATAATTTGGCTAATCGAGCTGCCCTGAGTCACGAATGATGAGCGATTTAATAGCCAGGCGAGTTCAATGGCCAGGGACACAATGGGGGGGCGCCGCGGCCACACATCTCACCGCCTTCCCCTTCTCTTTGCCTTCTTTTCCCTGTGAAAGGAAGCGCCTCACATTTCGTTTTCCGGTGTTGTCAAGGCGTTAGAAGCGGGAATTCCATTGTGTCGCCTGCATTTGCTTCCTGGATGCAGACAGACATGGTTTACTGCAAGAGTGGTGACGGAAATCAGGGAGAGCTTATTCGTGGGTGCAAACAATGTAGTTATGTTCCATACGAGTTAAGGAAAGAGTAAGCGTAGGGCATTTTTGAGTGTGACACTGTTGTACTTTCTCGATATGTTACTCTTTTGAATGGAGGAAACTTGGCCAGGCATTAATGACACTTATAGTTAACTGGAAGCGTTCGTGGGTGGAGGCTGTACTTGTTTGGTGGGAGGTTTAGCCCCGGGTTCTCGGACGCTTTAGGTTCTCACAAGTAATTCCTAAGGTCACAATGGAGATTAGTCTGGTTCTCATGAGTGTTTTTTTTCACGTTCATGGTATCAACTATCACCAAACCCATAACATTACCCACGGAAATACTAATACAATCTCAACGAAAGCCTTAGCAAATGTTCTCATGAGTGTTTTTTCACGTTCATGGTATAGAAGATTTATCAACTATCACCGAACCCAAAACATTACCCATGGAAATACTAATATAATGTCAACGAAAACCTTAGCAAATGTGGGTGTTTAAGTCCCGGAATGTTTGAGAAAATGTGCACAGGCTGGTGAGGTATCTAAAGTTAATTCTCTTGAGGATAGTGTTGTGTAAGAAGTGGTTTAGCAAGAACTCGTGCTAAATATAAAACTAATCCATGACAACAACGCAGCGACTTAGATCTTAACATTCTCCTTGAACTTGCTGCTCTGTTCCACCTGTCGGGCACGTGCACACCACCTGTCTGCTCGCTGGGCTGAGGCGAAGTGGAGAAAGTGGAACAAAGAAACGAACACTAAGCACCGGACGGAATATTCAGTAATGTGTGTGTGTGTGTGTGTGTGTGTGTGTGTGTGTGTGTGTGTGTGCTCGTCCGCTAGCAAGGCCAAAGGATTAACCAGTGCCGCAAAGATAGTAACACGGGGGTACTTTCCATTTGAATTGTACTCACCACATATCCTCCTCCTCCTCCTCCTCCTCCTCCCTTCAGTCATATTCACCCCTTACCCCCCCCCCTCCCTTCCCCCAGCCCTTCCTTTCACAGCTTCACGCCTGGGTTAATTGATGTGGCTCGTCGTTTCCTGCATTACGTCACAGTTTACAAGGGTGATGAAATATGCTAGAGAGAGAGAGAGAGAGAGAGAGAGAGAGAGAGAGAGAGAGAGAGAGAGAGAGAGAGAGAGAGAGAGAGAGAGAGAGAGAGAGAGAGAGAGAGAGAGAGAGAGAGAGAGAGAGAGAGAGAGAGAGAGAGAGAGAGAGAGAGAGAGAGAGAGAGAGAGAGAGAGAGAGTGTGTAGAGTAATGTAGGTGGTCATCATAGAAGGAACGTGACTCTGCATCGGGTGGGGAAAGGAACGATCTCTAAGGAAGGGACGGACCTCGTGTGTGTGTGTGTGTGTGTGTGTGTGTACTCACCTAGTTGTATATACCTAGTTGTGACATACAGGAAAAGAGATTGCTCGCGCTGTCCTGTCTCCATATCCTCTCTTATTCAACTTTTCCTTAAAAATCATGAATGTTTCTTGCACAAACCACCTCCTCCTCCAGTCTATTCCACAGCTCAATTGCACAAACCACCTCCTCCTCCACTCTATTCCACAGCTCAATGCTAAACTTTTTCACATCTCTCCTACACGTGGTCGCCCTCAACTTCTTTCCATGTCCTCTCGTTTCTCTTTCATTCCACACACACAGGTCCTCTCTGTCCAAATGCTTCACTCCGCTCGCCACTCTGTACACCGCTATCAGGTCTCTTTCTCTTCTTCTCTCCAGGGTTGTAAGCGCCATGCTATTTAGTCTCTCCTCATAAGTCCGATCCCTAAGTTCCGGTACCATTTTGGTTGCCACTCTTTGCACTCTTTCCAGCTTCCTTATGTACTTCTTTTGTGAGGAGACCAGACCACTGCTGCATATTCCAACCTTGGCCACAAATGCCGCCCTTATGTTCCTCAGCAAATTCAGAGCTTGTCCCATTATCCTGCTGATGTGTTTGTCCGGTGACATGTTCTCCGAGACAGTCACTCCCAAATCTTTTTCCTCCACTCCTCTGTATATTATCACACTTCCCATCTTATATTCATATTCACATCTTCTACCACTCCTACCAAACTCTATTCTTTTACATTTCCCAAGGTTGAATTCCATCTGCCATGTACCACTACACTCCCATATTTTGTCCAGGTCCCTCTGCAATGCCTCACAGTCTTTCACATCCTTAACTCGTCTCAATAGCTTTGCATCATCTGCAAACAAAATCACATAGCTGGTCACTCCGTCCACCATATCATTTATATAAACAGCAAACATTATTGGCGCCAGCACCGAACCTTGTGGGACCCCACTCCTCACTGGGCACCAGTTGGAAACCTTGTCCTTGATTATCGTTCTCATTTCCCTGTTAGTTAGGAAGTCCTCCAGCCACTTAATCAGTCCATCACCCACTCCACCCCTATTTTTAATTTTCCAAATTAGTCTTCTGTGCGGTACTTTGTCGAATGCCTTTTTCAAATCCAGGTACACTCCATCCGCCCAGCCTTCTCTCTCTTGTATTAAATCTGTCACCTTTGAGTAATAACACAAGTTGGTGAAGCAAGATCTCCCTCTCCCGAATCCAAACTGGCAATCCGAGATAGTTTTCTCACTTTCTAAGAAATCTGACCACCTGTTTTTTACCAGCTTCTCGCATATCTTCGCAACCACACTAGTGAGTGATACCGATATGTAATTCAGACCGGTGTGTGTGTGTGTGTGTGTGTGTGTGTGTGTGTGTGTGTGTGTGTGTGTGTGTGTGTGTGTGTTTAGGCCTACCGAGTGAGATAAGGGTCAACGGAGCATCTCAGTGTTCACGAGTGCCACTTAAGTGAGTTCATGAGGGCCAAAACAGAACACTTGACTTTGCACGTGTCCCTCCCCTTCTCTCTCTCTCTCTCATACTCACAGGAAGTCTCCGTATCGAGAGAGAGAGAGAGAGAGAGAGAGAGAGAGAGAGAGAGAGAGAGAGTCCTCACTTTTAAATATAAAAGCACTACTAAGAAAACAAAATAAACAAAACCATTTCCATTAGCAGAATGATTAAATAAAAAAATAACGAAACAAAGACTTGGGTAGGAATGAGACACAGAAGCAGAGAGAGAGAGAGAGAGAGAGAGAGAGAGAGAGAGAGAGAGAGAGAGAGAGAGAGAGAGAGAAGCAAGGAAACAGCTGGTCTAGGAGAGGTTAAGGAAGGGAACATGCCGGGGTGCGTTCTTGCGGTGCCTCACAATATTCTTCTCCCCCTCCTCACCTTCCTCCTCCTCCTCCTCCTCCTCCTCCTCCTTGTGCTTCTTTTTCCATTTCGATCTTCATTATTTTTTGGAGTCCTTCCCATTTTTCTTCTCTTTATGTGTTTTTCGTCATTGCTTCTTCTTCTTGCTTTTTTTTTATTTATCCTCCTCTTCCTCCTCGTCTAAACCACTTCCTTTACTTTTCTTTCCTCCCTCCCTCACCTCCTATCTCCCCAAAATCCACGCTCACACGCCGACCCCCCTTCTCTCTCTCTTCGGTCTCGGTGCGTCGCCTTTCACTCAATTATTGCTTCTTGACATTCTCCGCGACCTTCCAAGATCGAAACCAACGGCGCTCCGGGAAACTGTGGCGCTTAACTTTTATACCACGAGCGACGTCTACCTCCCTCCTTTATTTTCCTAAACTATTTTCAAGTAACTGTTGTGTGGGATGCGTTATTTTATTCTGGGATGCTGTGTCAAGTTTTGTTTATATTATGGTTTTTTTGAGACCTGAAATACTTTTACTCATTTTTTCACTCTACTTTTGTATGTATCTATATACGTATCAATCAATCCTTCTGTCTACTTTCTTCATCCATTCTATCCTTCATCTTTCTCCTCCTCCTCCCCTTCCTTTTTCTATTTCCTTCTCCATTATTTTTTCGAGTCCTTCCTTTTTTTCCTCTTTATGTCTTTTCCGTCACTTCTTCTTTTTCTTCCTTTTTTTCCCACGTTGTTTCATCTTCCTTACACCTTTCCTATCATCCGCTCTATCTTCATGCATCCTTCTTTTCATCTATCTGCCTGCCAAAGTTGCTTCATAATAATAAACCGACCCTAGTTCAGGAAGTTATATTAAAAATCCTGGACAACACGGCACCGCAATTTAGGGTTCTGGTCTCGACTTAAAGATGCCGGAACGAGCGAATAAGTGAATGAGCGTCTTCTTCGTATATTTCCGGCATTTCCAAGATCCGGGCACATATTCTCTAACGCTTCGACGTGTCTCATTGAAGTCTCGTTGAAGTTGTTGGGATTTTCATGGGTGGTTTCATGCCCCTGGCGGTATTTTTTTGCGAAAATGACACATGAACAGAGTGAAAATGGAGAGAAAGAAGAGAAAAATGTCAGCATCTCGTCCTATTTTAAGGGAATGTTGCGAAAAAAATTCAAATCTATACTTAAATGCATGAGAGAGAGAGAGAGAGAGAGAGAGAGAGAGAGAGAGAGAGAGAGAGAGAGAGAGAGAGAGAGAGAGAGAGAGAGAGAGAGAGAGAGAGAGAGAGAGAGAGAGAGAGAGAGAGAGAGAGAGAGAGAACGTAACATACATAATTAACGAAAATCGATATTTCTATTAAGGAAACAAAAAGAAACAAAAAAAAAAACATGATGGGAAGAAAATAAAAACTAAGAACCAAACATCGTCAAACAAATCAAGAAAAGGAAAGCAGAAAACAAAACACACACTGCAAAAAAAAAATAAAGAAAAAAAAACGCAGCTCAGACCGATCATTGAAACCAGAAGCGAAGTAAAGAAGAGCCACCTAACTGGACTTCGTAAGAGCAGGGAAAAAAAAGATAGATGGAAGATAATGATGCGGGTTTTTTTTCTTTAAGGAATAGCTAGTGGTTCAGCAGGTTTTAGTGGTGGCGGTGGTGGTGGCGGTGATGGTGGTGGTGGTGGTGGTGGTGGTATTGATGGTGGTGGTGGTATTGATGGTGGTGGTGGTGGTATTGATGGTGGTGGTGATGGTGGTGGTATTGATGGTGGTGGTGGTGGTGGTATTGATGGTGGTGGTGGTGGAATAAAGAGGTACGATAGAATTAAGGAGAATTAAGGATAAAGATGAGAGAGAGAGAGAGAGAGAGAGAGAGAGAGAGAGAGAGAGAGAGAGAGAGAGAGAGAGAGAGAGAGAGAGAGAGAGAGAGAGAGAGAGAGAGAGAGAGAGAGAGAATAAATGAATGAATGAGGGAAAGAAAGGAAACAGGAGACAGGAGAGAGGGAAAGACCAAAATAGGGAGAGGAGGAGAGGAAGGAGGGAGACAGATGGAGGGAGGGGAGAGAGGAGGAGAGGACAGAGGAGTAAATAATAGAGGAAGGGAAAGGAAGAAGAGGTTATTGTGGACTGTGGCATTGTGAGGTGGCGTGGGAAGGAGGAGGAGGAGGAGGAGGAGGAGGAGGAGGAGGAGGAGCAGGAGGAGAGAAAATTAAGGAGAGAGAGAGAGAGAGAGAGAGAGAGAGAGAGAGAGAGAGAGAGAGAGAGAGAGAGAGAGAGAGAGAGAGAGAGAGAGAGAGAGAGAGAGAGAGAGAGAGAGAGAGAGAGAGAGAGAGAGAGAGAGAGAGAGAGAGAGAGAGAGAGAGAGAGAGAGAGAGAGAGAGAGAGAGAGAGAGAGAGAGAGAGAGAGAGAGAGAGAGAGAGAGAGAGAGAGAGAGGAGAGAGAGAGAGAGAGAGAGAGAGAGAGAGAGAGAGAGAGAGAGAGAGAGAGAGAGAGAGAGAGAGAGAGAGAGAGAGAGGTGGGTTGGTTGGTATTCATGAAGGTGTGTGGTGGTGATGGTGGTGGTGGTTTGAGTGGCCTTGTGGGGGGAGGGGTTGGGGGTGGAGGGGTGGAGGTGGACGTGGAGGGGGTCAAGATGGGTCCGCAGCTCCACCTGTCCACTTATATCTCCCCCCTTCTCCCCACCCCTGCCTTGCCGACCCCCCTTTCCTTCCCCTTACATCCCCCTACAATTCCTCCTCCTCCTCTTCTTTACCCCATTCCATTCTCCTCTTCTTTAGTCCTTTAATCTCCATTCCTTTGTCATATTCTCTTTTACTCCTTTCTTTTCCTCATTCAATATCTTTCCCTTCTCCATTCATCATTATGTCTCTTCTAACCCTTTCTCTTCTTGCTTTGCTCTCCTTTTCATCACCCTCATCTTCCCTACATCCCTTCCTTGCCTCCATCTCACCTTCCCCGTCCCTCTCTTTGCCATCTCTTCCTCTCCCACCTCCCAATCCAGCCTTTGCTAACTTCCCTCTGAAGATCTTGCTCTCTGCTACGTTCGAACTGGGATTCAAACTCTTCGCTATTCACAAACTTTCACGTCCTCCTCAGATTAACATCATCGCGCTCCAAAAGTTGCCATTGGGATCGAACCGGGTCAAAATCACTCTTTAAATGGAAGGTGTGCTGAAAAAGGGCTACTTCCCCAGGTAAAGGTAACGCAGGTGAGATCGCAAATGGATACCTGGAAGCCTCTGGGGGAAGGTAGGAAAGGAAAGAGAGAAAGTATAAAAAGGAAGGAACCACCGGCGAGATTTTGATCCAGAATTTAAGATCTGGAAGAATTTCATCACGTGGGAGGGATGGAGGGAAGGCAGGAGGAAGGACACGGGGGGAAATGTTAAAAGTGAATACGGAGGCTCCTCGAAATGGCTGTTCCCTGGCTGGCTGGCTGAATGGGTAGCTGAGCTTGAGGAACGTCAGAGCTTAGAAAAGACACACATTGAGGCAGAGAGAGAGAGAGAGAGAGAGAGAGAGAGAGAGAGAGAGAGAGAGAGAGAGAGAGAGAGAGAGAGAGAGAGAGAGAGAGAGAGAGAGAGAGAGAGAGAGAGAGAGAGAGAGAGAGAGAGAGAGAGAGAGAGAGAGAGAGAGAGAGAGAGAGAGAGAGAGAGAGAGAGAGAGAGAGAGAGAGAGAGAGAGAGAGAGAGAGAGAGAGAGAGAGAGAGAGAGAGAGAGAGAGAGAGAGAGAGAGAGAGAGAGAGAGAGAGAGAGAGAGAGAGAGAACGCGTGACCTAGTGGCTATTCTCTGAGACTCGGCGAAGGTGAATGAGGAAAAAAAAACTTCTCTCGTACAAAGTAAAGAAACTCAAGCCACTTCACATAAAAAAAAAAGTTTCGTCGAGGAAGTGGCGTGGAAAAGAGAGGGAGAGAGGCAGCGCTAGTTATGTTAGCGTTTGTTAGGAAGTGATGTAGATGAGAGAGAGCGTTAGTTGTTAGTTAGGTATGTTAGTGTTATGTTAGTTATGTGTCCATGTTAGTTATGTTATGTTGGTTATGTTAGTTATGTATCTATGTTAGTTATGTTATGTTGGTTATGTTAGTTATATATCTATGTTAGTTATGTTATGTTGGTTATGTTAGTTAAGTATTTATGTCAGTTATGTTATGTTGGTTATGCTAGTTATGTGTTTATGTTATGAATTTATGTTAGTTATGTTATGTTAGTTATGTTGTGTTAGTTATGTTAGCCGACTTTTTTGTTGCTCTTTTTTTAATTTTTTTATTGCCCTTGAACTGTCTCCCTGGCTGTAAAGAAAGTTATGTTAGCGTTAGTAGAGGAAGTGGCGTGGAAGAGAGAGGGAGAGGAAGCGCTAGTTGTGCCTCGTCTTGCTGAGAATCGCTATTGTCCTCCTTCCTTCGCTTGGTTATATTAGCGTTAGTAGAGGACGTGGCGTCGAAGAGAGAGGAGGAAGGGTGGGCGAAGTATGCCTCGTCCTGCTGACAAACGCTACTGACCTCCCTCCTTCGCTTTTCTTGATATCTCCCAGGGTTGTGATGCATAAATAGCCATTCATCCCGGGACAAAAGACGGGCCGTGACAGCGAACAAGTAGTGCCCTTTGTAGTCCCGAGCACCGCTTAAACGATCGAAGAGAGAATGAATGAATGAATCTTTTGGCAGGGATTTGCTCTCCACGCTGCCTTGACCTACTTCCCTTCCCCTGCCACACATCACAAGAAAATTAGTGGTGCGAATAAAATTGAAAGAGTTTTTAGAGCACTTTTCACATTATTTTTACTTATGAGATCGGATTTACTTTCCTACCTACCTGCCTACCTCCCTACCTACCTACCTACCTACCTGCTAATCTATTTACCTACTGACCTTACCCTGCTAAACCTCATCGACCAACCCGTGGCACATGAACCACCCCCCTCAAAAAAACAAAAAAAAAAATAGAGTATGTCCCCGCTTCGTTTGTCACCACCGAGGATTCGAACCTTGAGCCGTGAATGTGCAGTGAGACGCGGCAGCCACTGTACCAAACCCTTCTGAGGACAAACACGATCCACTCAGCTAAAAGATTTACTAGAGCCTCTCAGCAGCGCGTCACCTTGGCCCGAGAAGTGAGAGAAGGGGGGAGGGGAGAGAGAGGGAGTGAAAGGGGCAGAGAGGGGCAGAGGGCGGACAAGGAGAGAAAGGCGGAGAGAGAGAGAGAGAGAGAGAGAGAGAGAGAGAGAGAGAGAGAAAGAGAGAGAGAGAGAGAGAGAGAGAGAGAGAGAGAGAGAGAGAGAGAGAGAGAGAGAGAGAGAGAGAGAGAGAGAGAGAGAGAGAGAGATTGACAAACAGACAGACAGACAGATGGACAGAAAAGCAAAAACACAAAACAAAGAGAAAGACAGATAGCGAAGAGGACACAGCATTATTGATAGGCAGAAAAAAAAACTAGTGAATGAATAATTGAATGTGAAAAACAAAACAAATAAACAGAAGACCGAAAAAAAAGAACAAATGAAGGAATGAATAAATAAAAACAAGAAAATAGTGAAAATAGAAGAATATGAAAAAATGATGAGCCGGTGACCAGGTGAGGCAAGTCAGATAAAGGAACGTGATTGGCTGGACGAAGGTGAATGGCTGAGGGAGGGGAGAGAGGAGGAGGGAGAGGAGGGAGAGAGAGGGAGAGGAGGAGAGGAGAGAGAGAGAGAGAGAGAGAGAGAGAGAGAGAGAGAGAGAGAGTGAGACAGCCAGAGAGAGAGAGAGAGAGAGAGAGAGAGAGAGAGAGAGAGAGAGAGAGAGAGAGAGAGAGAGAGAGAGGAAAATTGGCTTATGTAAATTTTTCAACTTTTCCTCCACCTTATCCATATCCACCTCTCTCTCTCTCGGAAAGGTGTGAATGGGGCTGATTAAGGGAGCGGTGTTTTCGCTTATATATAAAAAAAAAAACAAGAAAAAAAAACGAGGAAGAGAAACGACTCTGAAAACACACACACACACACACACACACACACACACACACACACACACACACACACACACACACACACACACACGTCACAACAAATCACATGTGGTCAACGTCCCTTACGCCTCGGTGCCTCCTCTCCGACGCCCAAGAGACCTCACTTTACCCTATATACTATCTACCTACCTACTTACCTACCTACCTACCTGCCTACCTACCTACCTACTTACCTACCTACTTATCTACCTACTCCTTTTTTTATTACATCAAAGGATACGGCTCAAGGGCAACAAAAAGAGTGCAAAAAAAAAGCCCGCTACTCGCATCTTCCTTTCCCTTCCCTGGCCTGACCTTGCCTAACTCTACAATACCTATTTTCTCCCTCTCCTTACCTATTTACCTACTTACCAACCTATATTCCTACCTGTTTACCTACTTACCTACCTACCTACCTTCCTATCTACCTACTCCTTATTGCTCTACTCTCTCCCCTTCCCTCGCCTGACTTGACCTTACCTAACCTTACAATACCTATTTTTTTCTCTCCCCTCATGACCTAACCTAACAACCTTACCTTAGCCTATAATACCCACCAACCAATCCGTTCCTTTATCCTCTTCTCTTCCATCGCCTGACCTTACCTAACCTTACTTTACATATTTTTTTCTCTCCCCTCATGACCTAACCAAACAACCTTACCTTAGCCTGTATACCCACCTACCAATCCGTTCCTTTCTCCTTATCTCTTAACTCGCCTGACCTTGCCTAACTTTACTATACCTATTTTTCTTTCTCCTTTCATGACCTAACTTAACCTTACTTTAGCCTGCATACCCACCTACCTATTCGTTCCTTTCTCCTCATCTCTTCCCTCGCCTGACCTAACCTAACCTAACCTTAGTCAGTCTATTTACTTATTCTCCTCTCCTGTCCTTACGTAAGCTAACCTCTCTCTTATCTTCTCTCTCTTCTTTCCTCTCTTGAATCTTAGTCTGTGCATCTAATACTCTCTCTTCTATAATTTCTTTTTACCTAAGTTTTATCTATATCTACTATATCTACCTTGCTTCTACTCTCTTTTTTTACCTTTTTCTCGTTTTTTTTTTTCTCTCTAATCTTTAATTTTTCTATCGCTTCTTTCCACGTCTTTTATCTTACATCCATACCTCCTTTTTTTGGTCCGTTCATCGTCTTTCCATCTTTCGTGTTATTAGGTCATCCTCCTCCTCTCCTCCTCCTCCTCTTCTCTTCCCTTTCCTCCCATCCATGCCTTCCTCCTTTCTTCCCTATCCCTCCTCCAGCCTCGTCTTCCTCCTTCCTTCCCTCTCCCTCCCCCACCCTCCTTTTCCTTCTTTCTTCCCTATCCTTTTTTCTAACCTCACCTTCCTTCTTCCTTCCCTATCCCTCCCTTTCCTCCCCTTCCTCCTTACTTTCTTATCCTCCTCCACCATCACCTTTTCCCTTCCTTCTCTATCCATCCCTCACCTTCCTCCTTCCCTATCTATCCCTTCCCAAGCCTCACCTTCCTCTTTCTCTATCCCTTCCCAAGCCTCACCTTCCTCCTCCCTTCCTTATTCCTCCTCACCCTCGCCTTCCTCCTTCCTTCCCTATTCCTCCCTCACCCCCTCCCATTTCTTCCCCCCACCCCCTCCCTTCCTCCTTCCTTCTGTATCTCTTCCCAAGCCTCACCTTCCTCCTCCTTTCCTTATTCCTCCTCACCCTCGCCTTCCTCCTTCCTTCCCTATTCCTCCCCCATCCCCTCCCCTACCTCCTTCCTTCCCTCCTTCTTCCTGTTACACCTAATGAGACCCTTTCAAGGCTCCCGCGTGTCTGTTATCAATGTTGCTCGTAAAAAACAAGAGTGTCTCCGCCGGCCTTGTACTAATAGCAAGATAGAAGGACTCGTGCAGCATCCATAGAGACAGCGATAGATGTTGTCGTTGTTGTTGTTGTTGTTGTTGTTGTTGTTGTTGTTGTATTATCTAGTAGGAACGATGCAGATTTTGTAGATGTTTGTCACTATTGGTTTTGTTTTCTTCTTTTTTTTATTTACGTGTTGGGTTAATTTTTGTGTTGCATCTGTCAGTGAGGTGATTTTTGTTGTTCTCGTAATTATTAAGGACGATGAAGGTTTGTTAAAGTTTGTCACTATTGGTTTTGTTTTCTCTTGTTTTTATTTGCGTGTTGAGGTTGATTACGTGTTGCATCCGTCAGTGAGGTGATGTTTGTTGTTCTCGTAATTATTGTGGACGACGAAGGTGTTAAAATTCGTTACTCGGTCAGTCCTTTTTATTTTCGCTTTGATTTACGTGTTGAGGTTGATTTCGTGTTGTATCCGTCAGTGAATTTTTTTATTTTATTATAATGGAAGATGATAGATAGATGATAGAAGATAGAAGAAGATAGAAGACGTATCAGGACACCTCTCCTCCCGAAATTGACCTATCTTTCGGCCACTCCTCTAATTCTTTATAGGAGCAGTGAGTAGCGGGCTTTTCTTCCACATTTGTTACCTTTTTTGCGCCCTTGAGCTGACTCCTCTGCTGTAAAAAAAAAAAGACGATACTGAACGCTTAACATGACGACGGGGAGGCAAAACATAATCTTCATCTCTGCCAGTATAGTAATTTTTTTTTCTATCAATCTTATTTTGCTCTATTTATCTCGGTTCTGTTGATCAGTTTCTTCACGCGGCGAGCTTCGTTTCGTAAAGCCTTCATTCATACGCGTTTTTTGTTGTTCTGATTATAGACGATAAAAGTTTGGCACCCCCTTTGTGTTTTCATGTTTTCTTTCTTTACTGGACGACGTATAGCATTCATTAATTAGTTTGTTTTTGTTCTAATTAAAAACACGATGAAAATATGGCACCCATTTGTTTTGTTGGGCTCCGATTCTTTCTCCCTGACGAGCTTCATTCAACACACAAGTCTCCTTAGCCGGAACGAGGTGAAGGACTTTTTGTTTTTTTTATGTTTTTGATTAGGGAGCGAAGGAAAAGGAAATTAGTTATCGAAAGGAACTGACCCTGAATGTTGTTGTGCCGTGTTCGTGTAGCTTACGAAGGGAGGACAAGTGTATGTGTGTGTTCAATTTTCTGTCTGGTTCATTTATAAACTTAAAGACGAGCGTATTAGTGAAGAGGAAGAATGGGAAGGAGATACATACACCACCACCACCATCACAACCACCTATGATTACCATCACCATCATAACCACCACCACTGCAACCACCACCACCATCACTACCGCCATTACCAGTACCATCACCGTAACTACATCTATCGTCATGGAGGTAAAATTGGTGGAGTCGACACGGCCCACTAATCCCATTCATTGAGCGCTACCTCCAGACCCCGTCCCATCCATTATGATGGTGGTGTTTTTTATTACCGTTCCTTTATTGATGCGGAATACATTTCATAAATACCTTTTATTTTACTAAGATTTTTTTGTAAAACTTAAAGGATAGACATAACAACTTCGAAATGTTTTCCCGCCAATGAATACCCCACCTGTAAATAGGTTCCAGCAACAGATTTGATTATCTCAATTAAAAAATGAGTCTACTACGATCAATCCAGCGGCGGAAATCCAGGTGGGCGATCTTGGCCAAGGCCGTCGAGCGGAAGCCTTACCTAACAACACCTGATACTTAAAAGCTTCACCTCCATGACCTCACCTATAAATAGGACTTAGCAACAGCTTTATCTGAATTAAAAATGAGTCTACTACGATCCATCCATACAGCGGCGGAAATCAAGGCCTCGTAAGCCTCTCGTAGGCCTTGCGGAAATCGAGGTGGGCCTACCTGGCCGAGCCCATTGAGGGAGCCTGACCTGGCAACACCTGACACCTGGCAGGTGTCCACAACCATGCGGCGAGGGTGAGGCCGTATATATGACATTTCGGCGGATTCACTTTTTAGGGGTGATGTCGACTCCACCAATTCTACCTCCATGATCGTCACCATCACTATCGTTCCTCTCCACAACCCCCCAACACCACCACCACTATCTCTATCCCATAATCCTCTTGAGAATTTTCCGCCTCAATTCGTACAGCCTCTTTCCGCCAGCCTGTGATCCGCTGTGGCACCTCCTTCCCTCCTTCCTCTCCCCTTCCCCTCCCCCACCTCCTCCCTCTCCCTCCCTCTCCCTTCTCTGTCTCGTCTTGGGTTCGGCGCCCCCTCCCCCATCCACCCAAGGCCTGTGTGTCCCCCATGCCTCAGGTAATTGCTCCTCTACCTCCTCCTCCTCCTCCTCCTCCTTCTCCTCTTCCTCCTTTTTTTCTTTCCCCTCTTTTTTCTCCCTCTTCTCTTTTTTCTCTTCCTCCTTTTTCTTCCTCTCCTCCTCCTCCTACTTTTTTTCTTCTACGTTCTTCTCCATTTCCCCCTCTCCTTCTTCTTCCGTGTCACCTTTTTTTCCTTTTTTTCCTGTATCTTCCTTTTTTAATTTATTATTTTTACTTTTTTTTCAACTTTTATTAATATCACTTTTCATTCTCCTTTTCCTCCTCTTTCTCCTCCTCCTCCTCCTCCTCCTCCTCATTATCATCATCATCATACATCCTGTTTACAGGAAGTAAAGTAAAAAACTCCTGGCCTTTGTCTCTCATATAGGTTTTAAATGCTCCAGAATATTTAACTACTGCCTCAGAATTTCAAACTGAATAACTTTAAAGTCATAGTGTTTTGGGGGAAGTAATAACTGATTTTTACACACGTGACAATTAAAACGCAAATACACGCTCGTGAAGATAATGTTTCGCCTCCCCTTCATCAGGTTAAGCGTTCTGTAGCGTCTCCACCAATTTTTCTCCCCTTCCCAGATGCTGTCCATATACAGGGGCCTTGTCCGCCCTCGTATGGAGTATGTATCGTATGTGTGGGAGAGCTCCACACACACACAGCCCTTTTGGACAGACTAGTCAAAGGCTCTTCGTCTCATTAACTCCCCTCTTGGTGACAGTATTCTATCTCTTAAATTCCTCCGCATTATTGCCTCTCTTTCTAACTTCTATCGATATGTTCATGCTGACTGCTCTTCTGAAGTTGACAACTGCATGCCTCTCCTCCCGCGGCCCCGCTGCACTCAACTTTCTTATCTAGCTCATCCCTAAATCCCTTATGGAACCATTGCAAGAGTTAACCAGCATCTTCTTTCTTTCATCCCTCTCACTGGAAAACTCTGGAACAGCCTTCCTAAACTGTATTTCCTTCTACTTATACGACTTCACCTCTTTCAAGAGAGCAGTATCAAGACACTTCACCACCCGAAAATGACCTCTCTTTTGGCCACTCTTCTCTACTCCCTTTTATAGGAGCAGTGCTTAACGGACTTTTTTTTGTTTTAAATTTTTTTTTTACCTTTGAGCTGTTTCCTTTACTGTAAAAAAAAAAAAAAAAAAAAGCAACCATCCTTCATCGTTATTTGTGCGGCGCGCGGCGGGAGCACAGCGAAGGACAACA
>NC_066529.1:18203935-18211435 GCF_024679095.1 Eriocheir sinensis | reverse complement strand
AGGAAACAGAGAAGCTAAAACATGTTGGTGACACGATTTAAAGGACTGGCGAAAGAGAAACACCGGATGAGAGCCAAGACCAAGACCCGCTGGAGGCAAGGTTTTAGTTATAACGCCGCTCTTGATTAAGGAGCTAAAAACCAAGGTTCTGTTTCTCGCAAGATATAAGACCATCGCGGCGGCACACCAACCCATCAGCCGCCACCCTCGAAGAGCAACTCCCAGCGACTCCGTACAGCGAGATAAACAGCCTTGACACACGCCCGAGCCCTCCCTCGACGACGGAAAGGTTGAGAGGAAAATCTTGAGGGAAAAATCAGCATTATACGAACCCGATAATGGCGAAGAGGCGAGGATGAAAGAAGGGAAAAAAAATGGAAGGTTGAGTTTTATCCCTCCGCTGCGCCTTGTCGATTTTTGAGCGCCGCGTAAGTGTGTTTATTGTCACAGGGATGATGTTATAAGAACGTTTTGCAGCTCTCCATCTCCTAGCAGAGCCGCCTTCCCCTCCATCTCCTCCCCCCCCACACAAAATAAACAAGTCAACTGTCATTAGAAAGGTTGTCGTGAGCACATTGCAAATACTGAAGATTGAATCGTTTTAGCCGGGAAAGAAAACTTGTAGTCTGAGGAAGAGACGCTACACGTCCAAAAAAAAAGTAAAAGAAGTGGAGAGCTTTGATTTGAAGAGAAAAAAAAGGAAGAAGAGGAAAGAAAAGGAGAAAATATTTGACGAGAGAGAGAGAGAGAGAGAGAGAGAGAGAGAGAGAGAGAGAGAGAGAGAGAGAGAGAGAGAGAGAGAGAGAGAGAGAGAGAGAGAGAGAATGGTGGAAGAGAGGGATGAGGGTCGCAGGTGGATTGTGTGGGTGCAAAGACAATGACAAGGAAGGATTGAGTGGAGGAAGGAGAATAGATGATGGCTGTGGAGGGGAGAAGTGGAGGAGAAGGGAAGGGGAAGGGAGGAAGGAGAAAAGGGAATGGACGAAGAAGAAAATATGAGGATTGAAGGAACATGGAAAAAGGAATGAAGGATACAGACAAAATAAGAGATAGATAGACAGATAGATAGACACATAGACAGAGGTCGATAGATAAAGAAAGAAAGCAAAGGAAAACGGAGAATATATGAGAATTGAGGGGACATGAAGGAAGATTACAGACGAAAGAAGAGATAGAAAGATAGATAGATAGATAGATAGATAGATAGATAGATAGATAGATAAAGAAAGAAAGAAAGCAAAGAAAAACGGAGAAAATATGATAATTGAGGAGACATGAAGGAAGAATACAGACGAAGGAAGGGATAGATAGATAGATAGATAGACAGATAGAAAGAGATTGATGAATAAAGAAAGAAAACAAAGGAAAACGGAGAAAATATGAGAATTAAAGAGACATACAAGAGGAATGAAAATAAATGAAAGGAAGAATACAGAGGAAAGAAATGAGAACAAAAGAAAAAAACATGCGGGTTGAGGAAAAAAAAAAGAAAGAAATAGAAGAAAAAAAAGAAGGAGGGGATAAAAGGAGATAAGATTGATGTATTTCTGATTCAAATGTAAACTTTAAGAGGAATAAAAAAAAAAACTATGCAGCGAACAAATACATTATAGAGAAAAAAAAAACGAAGAAAAGGAAGAAAAGAAACATGGAAAGTAAGGAGCAGAAGAAAGAATGTTAGAAGGAAATGAAGGTTTAGGAGGAGAAGGAGAAGGAGGAGAAAGAGGACGAAGAGGAGGTGGAGGAAGAGGAGGAGGAATGACAAAGTGGTATGTGGGAAGGGTTGCTGAAAGGGTGGGAGGAAGAGGAGGAGGAGGAGGAGGAGGAGGAGGAGGGGTTTAAATGACTCCTATCATGGTGTAGATTAAAACACTTAGATACGTAAGAGAGGGAGGAAAAGGAGGATGAGGATAAGAAGGAGGAGGAGGTGGAGGAGGAGGAGGAGGAGGAGGAGGAGGAGAGAAAAAAAGGAGAGATGAAGGGAAGGAGAAAAAATAAAGAAAAAAATAGACAAGGAAGGAAAAAGGAAAGGAAAGAGAATGGGGAAGGAAAATAATTAAAAAAAAAATAGATAGATGAATGAAGGGAAGAGAAGATCAGAGGAAGAAAGAAAAAGAGGAAGATGCAGAAGGAGAAAGGAAGAGGAAGAAAGAAAAAGAAGAGGAAGAAAGAAGAAGAAAGAAGAAGAAGAAAAAAGAAAGAAAGAAAGAAAGAAAGAAAGAAAGAAAGAAGAAGAAAGAAAAAAGAGGAAGAAAGAAAAAGAGAAAGATGCAGAAGGAGAAAGGAAGAGGAAGAGGAAGAAAGAAAAAGAAGAAGAAAAAAGATAGAAAGAAAGAAAGAAAGAAAGAAAGAAAGAAAGAAAGAAAGAAAGAAGAAGAAAGAAAGAAGAGGAAGAAAGAAAAAGAGAAAGATGCAGAAGGAGAAAGGAAGAGGAAGAGGAAGAAAGAAAAAGAAGAAGAAAAAAGAAAGAAAGAAAGAAAGAAAGAAAGAAAGAAGAAGAAAGAAAGAAGAGGAAGAAAGAAAAAGAGAAAGATGCAGAAGGAAAAAGGGTGAGGCAAGAATTAGGAAAAAAAAGAAAAAAATGAAGAGGAAGAAGAACGAAAAGATAAGAAAGGGAAGATGAACGAATGAATGGAAGGAAGGGAGAACCTCAAGGAGATAAGAGAGAAAGAGAAAGAGAGAAAGAGGGAAAGGAAAACAAGAAGAGAAGGAAAGTAGAAGAGAAGAGGGAGAAAAGGAGGAAGAAGAAGCATTGAAGGAGGAATGAACTGAAGTGGAGGAGGAAAGTGGAGACGTGAAAGAGGGGTGGAAATGGAGGAATGGATGGAAGAGGGGGAGGTGATGAGGTGGGGGGAGGGGGAAGGGAGGGGGGAGGGGGGAAGGTCAAGGATGGAGAGGTACTTAAGTCTTGTTTATCTTAAGTGAGGATGCAGATTCTTTTGTTTGTCTGTCTGTCTGTCCGTCTGTCTGTCTGTTTATCATAAAGTGCCTGTTCGTCTTTGTCTCTCTCTCTCTCTCTCTCTCTCTCTCTCTCTCTCTCTCTCTCCATAAATCACCTCGTCTATTCGTTTTCATCCTCCTATTCTATATCGTTTGCTTTTTATGTATCTCTTTACCCTCCTCCTCCTCCTCCTCCTCCTCCTCCTTGATGGTGACGAATAGGAGGGCGAGGTTAAGTTACTGGTCTGGCAGGAGTTTTATTATCACCTCTCAAGGATACTTCGCGGGTGATGGAGGAGGAGGAGGAGGAGGAGGAGGAGGAGGAGGAAGAGGAGGAGGAGGAAGAGGAGGAGGAGGAAATGAAAGTTAGAGCGAAGCGGGACACGAGAAAAATGTTGCAATTGAAATGGAGGAAAACTTTATAGATATAAGAGAGAGAGAGAGAGAGAGAGAGAGAGAGAGAGAGAGAGAGAGAGAGAGCAATTTGTCTGCATATCTGTCTGCCTCTCTCTCTCTCTCTCTCTCTCTCTCTCTCTCTCTCTCTCTCTCTCTCTCTCTCTCTCTCTCTCCAATACCTCATTAACACCGCCAGACAACCTTCATTACCACGATATTAATAAATCTTTAAAGTAATTTCCCTGCCCTCCCTTTCCTTACCTTCCCTCCCTCATAAGGTTCTCTCTCCCTCCCTCATTCCTCCTCCTCCTCCTTCTCCTCTCCATTTTTTGTTTCATTCCTCCTTTCACTCTTTCTTTCCTTTCCACACTCATTTCATTCATTCATTCTCATTTTCTTTCATTTATTGCCATCTTATTTTTCTTTTTTCCTCCTTTCTTCTTTCCTTCCTTTTTTCCTTTCTTTCCTCCTTCCTTCCCTTTCTCCTTTCCTTCTGTTTCCCCTTTTCTCTATTTTCTTCCTTTCTTCCTTTCTCTACATGACCCACACCCCCCACACTCTCATCTCTCTTTCCTTCTTTCCCTTACCTTTTCATTCATTCATTCTCCTATGCATGAATCCCCCTTCCGTTCTTACTTTCTTATCCTCTCTCCCTTCCTCATTCAATCTTAATTCATTTTCCTCTTCTTTACCTCTTCTCCACACCTTTAGTCGTGCGCTCCATTTCTTCCTCTTCTTGTTAACTTTTCTTTCACATCATTGTTTATAATTATTATTTTGTTATTTCCTTTTTCTACTCTGCACGAGCGCTTATTTGCACCAGCCACAGAATAACAGACAGGTAAACACACACACACACACACACACACACACACACACACACACACCACGTTCCCTTAAGACTGACGTTCTTGCCAAAAATCTGAATTATTCTTGCCCTCTACTCTCTCTCTCTCTCTCTCTCTCTCTCTCTCTCTCTCTCTCTCTCTCAAGTAATCTCTGCTCGGTGGTATTAGAGTAACACAACCATGAAAAGAAAGGAGATATAGAGAGAGGGAGAGGGGAGAGAATGGAGAGAGGAGGGGGGGGGGGGGGGAGGAGGAAGGGATAGGAAAAAGAGAAGTGAGAGCGAGAAAGTGAGAATATGGGAGGGGGACAGATTGACAAGAAGGGGAGGGTTGAGGAGGAGGAGGAGGAGGAGGAGGAGGGATGGAAGAGAATAAATGATGGAGACAGATGAAGAATGGGAGGAGAGAATATGAAGAAGGACGAGTGTAAGGAATTAAGGAAGAAAGGGAGAGAGAGAAGGGATACAAATGGAGCAGAGGGAAGGAAAAGCAACAGAAGAAACAATGAGTAGAGGAAGAATGGAAAAGAATGGAAGAGAAGGAAAAGGAACAGAGGGTTGGATAAGGAATGTACGAAGGGGAGGGAAGAGATAGAAGTGATGAAAATGGGGGGTGGGGAGGGGGCCGGCAATCTAATAAACAGAGAATCGAGGAAGAAGGAAAATAGAATGGAGCAGAAGGATAAAGAATGGGGAGGGGCGAATGAGGAGTGTACGAAGGGGAGGTAAGAGATAGATGTGATGAAAATGGGGGGTGGGGAGGGGGGCGGCAATAGAAGAAACAGTGAATAGAGGAAGAATGAAAAAAAATGGAGGAGAATGATAAAGAATGGGGAGGGGCGAATGAGGAGTGTACGAAGAGGAGGGAAGAGATAGAAGTGATGAAAATGGGGGTTGGGGAGGGGGGCGGCAATAGAAGAAACAGTGAATAGAGGAAGAATGAAAAAAGAATGGAGGAGAATGATAAAGAATGGGGAGGGGCGAATGAGGAGTGTACGAAGAGGAGGGAAGAGATAGATGTGATGAAAATGGGACATAGGAGAGGGAAGTAACAAAAGAAACAGTGAGTGAAGAGATAGGATAGAATGAAAGAGAGAATGATAAAGAATGAAAGGAAGGGAGTAAGGAGTGTACGAAGGGGAGGGAAGAGATAAAAGTGATGAAAAGAAGGCAAGGGGAGGGTGAAGCGATAGAAGAAACAATGAGCGAAGAAGGAATGGAAGAGAATGAAAGAGGAGAATGATAGAGAATGGATGGGGTGAATAAGGAGTGTACGAATGGGAGGGAAGAGATAGAAGTGATGAAAATGGGACAAACGGAAGGGGAAGCAATAGAAGAAACAGTGAGCGAAGAAGGAATGGAAGAGAATGAAAGAGGAGAATGATAGAGAATGGAAGGGTGGAAAAGGAGTGTACGAAGGGGAGTGGGGAGATAGAAGTGATGAAAAAGGGACAAACGGAAGGGGAAGCAATAGAAGAAAGAGTGAGTGGAAGAGGAATGGTAGAGAATGGAGGAGAAGAAGGAACAAAGGGGTGAACAAGGAGTGTACGAAGAGGAGGGAAGAGATAGAAGTGACGAAAAGAGGAGGAGGAGGAGGAGGAGGAGGGAGGAGGAATAGCAGGGACATGTGTGATGGATGTTGCATTGGTCTGGATGAAGCAACAGGAGAGTGAGTGAGTGAGTGAGTGAGTCTGAAGTCTGGGCGGGTGATGCAAGAGGATGATGCTGAAGAAGATGAAGAGGATGATGCTGCGACACGTGATGAAGTGATGAAGATGAGGATGATAGGGTGACGAGGGAGGCAAGGATGACGTAACATATGCGTGGGTGTGAGGGGGGATGTGAAGATAGGTGAAGGAAGGCTAGAGGATGTAGGAAAATGATGAGAGGAAGTCAGAGAAAGATGGGATGTAAGGAGAGGTAAAAGAAAGTTGGAGGATGTAGAAAATGCTGAGAGGAGGGAGGAGAGAATAGAGGAGGGTAAGGAAGGAGATGTGAAGATAGGCAGAGGAAGGCTGGGGAGTGTAGGAGATGAGAGGAACTTAGAGAAGAGAGAAGGGTAAGGAGGGAGGGATGTGGAGAGGTAAGAAGAACTGAGAAAAAAGAGAAAGTTGAGGTGAATGAGGATGAGATATGGGAATCCTGGAGAAGGCAATAAAGGAGAAGGAAAGCTGAGGGAAGAAGGTTAGGAAATGTAGGGATGCTGGAAAAGGTAACTCAATGGAGGGAGATGAAGGAAGATGAAGGGAAGAAGGAGATTAGATATGTGGGGATGCTCAAGAGGGTAGAAAATAATAGAGATGAAGGGAAGCCGAGGTGAAGGAGGAGGAAATTAGGACTGGAAGGATGGAAACGGATAGCTAAGGGACGGGAGATGAAGGGAAGGTGAATTGAAGAAGGAGGAGGCTTAGGAGAGTGAGGAGGATGTAGAAGGTAGTTAAGGGCGGAAAATGAAGGAAGGGTGACAGGAAAGAAGGGAGAGGAGGAGGTTCGGGGATATGGATGTTGGGAAAGGTAAGTAAAGGGAGGGAAATGAAGGGAGGGTGAAAGGAAAGAAGGGAGAGGAGGAGGTTCGGGGATGTGGATGCTGGGAAAGGTAAGTAAAGGGAGGGAAATGAAGGGAGGGTGAAAGGAAAGAAGGGAGAGGAGGAGGTTCGGGGATGTGGATGTTGGGAAAGGTAAGTAAAGGGAGGGAAATGAAGGGAGGGTGAAAGGAAAGAAGGGAGAGGAGGAGGTTCGGGATGTGGATGCTGGGAAAGGTAACTAAGAAAGGAGAGATGAAGGGAAGTTAAGGGAAAGAAGGAGGAGGAGGAGGAAGAGGAGGAGCAGGAGGAGGAGGAGGAGGAGGAGGTAATGGTATCGTTTTTCCACTCCCTCCCCCCTCACCTTCGTTAATCTGTCTATGCGCATAATAGCGTCGTATTTTCTCCCTTAACGGAAACTTCCCTCGTTACTTGCTCCTCCCTTCCTTCCTCACGCCGGCAGAATTATTACGCGGCCTTCCTTACCGGCCCCCTCTCTCTCTCCTAAGCAGACAGACGCACAAACAAACGTAAATATATCTTCTATCTTTCATGAGCTTCGTCTGTTTCATCATACCTCTCCTAAGACTCTCACTCTCTCTCTCTCTCTCCCAAAACTAGCAATCGTCTCCTTATATGTAAGTCTGTCGTTCTCTAATAATAATAATAATAATAATAATCATCATAATAATAATAATAATAATAATAAACAATCTCGTGATTAATTAGGAAGACACGGGAAAGGTAGAGAGATAGACCAGGTAGGTAGATCAGGTGTGTGTGTGTGTGTGTGTG
>NC_066529.1:18196435-18201435 GCF_024679095.1 Eriocheir sinensis | reverse complement strand
AAGGAGGAGGTGGAATACATAGAGGAGAAGGAGGAGGAAGAGGAGGAGGAGTGTGTGGTAGAATGGTGGAAGTGAAGACGAGACGATCGATACTTCTCCTTCCTGGTTATGTGTGTGTGTGTGTGTGTGTGTGTGTGTGTGTGTGTGTGTGTGTGTGTGTGTGTGTGTGTGTGTGTGTGTGTGTGTGTGTTCTCTCTCTCTTTTGAATTCGTATCTGCCTGCCTGTTCGACGGCCCATATCAGCTGGTATTGATGGTGGAAAGTGGGGTGTGGGCGGGGAGGAGAAGGGGGGGGCAAGGGGGCGTGGAGGGGGGGCTGGGGAGTGCGACGGGCGGGTGGCTGGGGGTGGGGGCGGGGGGCGGTTCTCTTTAGGTCACACCAAGCCTGCCGCCCACTCCAGTAGAGGTCACGACGGCGCTCTCAGAGGTCACTTAGGGGATGTAGGTGAGGAGCTGAGAGAGGCCGAGAGAGAGGGCGGAGGAAGATAGTGTCAGATGAGGGTGTAGAAGACTGAATATGCTACACGACTGAGGAGTGGCTAACGATTGAAAGAGGGGAGAGGGTGAGAGGGAGAGAGAGAGGAGTGAATGAATGAATGAAGGAGGGCAGAAAAAGAGATAAGAAAGGAAAAGGCAGAGAAAGGATTACAATTAGAGGTATATATGAAAAGACTGAATGGAGGCTAATGATGCAGGAAGAAGAGAAGGAGAGAGATAGAGGGTTGTCGAGGAATGAGTGAAGGAGAGAAGAGATGGAAATGGGGGAGAGGAAGAGAGGGAAGTTAAGGTGGACGAGCATGGACTGAGAAAAGAGATGGGTGAGAGGAAAGGAGGGAAAGGAGTAGTTACGAGGGAGGGGAGAGGTGTGCAGGATGAGAGAAAAGGAGGACGGGAAGGGCAGTAAAAAGGAAAATTAATGCTGAAGGACAGGAGAGAGATGGGTAGTATTTGGAAGAAAAGGACGGAAAGGAGATGGAGAAAGAGAAGGGAAGAGGAGAAGTGGAGGACAGGAAAGAGATGGTAAATAGACAGGAGAAAAGGAGGAAAAGTACATGGTAAAAAAAAGAGGTGGGAAGAGAGGTGGAGGACAAGGATAAGTGTTAGTAGATAAGAGAAAAAAAGGAAAGGAAATCAATGGTTCAAGAGGAGGTGAGGAAAGTGATGAAGGAGAATAAAGAGATGGATAATGAACGGCAGAAAAGAAGGAAAAGGATAAGATACAAGAGGAGAAGAGAAGAGAAGTGGAGGACAAGGAGGAGATGTGTTAGAAGAAAAAGGAGGGAAAGGAAAGTATGCAAGAGGACGAGAGAAGAGTGATAAAGGAGAGGGGCAGAGATGGATAACAAACGGCAGAAAAGGAGGAAAAGGATACGGTGAAAAGGGAGAGAAGATGAGAGGTGGAGACAGGAAAATGTGTTGGTAGATGGGATAAAAGGGGGGTAAGGAAAGTATGCAAGAGGAGGAAAGAAGAGTGATGAAGGAGAGGAAAGGGATAGAAAATAAATGGCAGAAAGGGAGGAAAAGGATACGGTGAAAAGGGAGAGAAGATGAGAGGTGGAGGACAGGAAAATGTGTTGGTAGATGGGATAAAAGGAGGGAAAGGAAAGTACCATATGTAAGAGAAGGGATGAAGAGCGATGGAGGAGAGGAAAGGGATAGAAAATAAATGGCAGAAAGGGAGGAAAAGGATACGGTGAAAAGGGAGGGAAGAGGAGAAGTGGAGGGAAAGAGAATAATGAAGGCTTGTATTGGAATTGCTATTGGAAGTTACGATTAGAAACGTTTCGCTGCATAAATGTTTATCATTGTATTTATAATGAATCATGAGTTGTATTGGGCCTTTCAACGTTTAGTATTAGGCGAATTAGAAGTTGATGTATTTGATGAGTTTTGCTTCTACGTAATGTACACACACACACACACACACACACACACACACATATATATATCGGGTTTCCGCAAGGCTAGGATGCACACACAACAAGTTCACCAGGCGTCACTTTACTCCTCCTCTTCCACGTCCTCTTTCTCGTCCTCCTCCTCCTCCTCCTCCTCCTCCTCGTAATCCTTCTCGTCCTCCTTATCCTTCTCGTCCTCCTCCTCGTTCTCCTCTTCCTCGTCCTCCTCTTCCTTCTCCTCCTCCTCAATCCCCTCCTCTAGCTTCCTTCTCCATCTTTCACTCCTCATTTATTCATCTTTTTTTCTCACTCATTCATTCATCTCTTATTCATTCACTCACTCACTCACTCTTTCTTCTTTTCCTTACTCCCTCGCTCCCTCGCTGACTCACTTTCTTCCTCACTCACTCACTCACTCAATCAATCAATCACTTACTCATTCACACTTCAATTTCTCACTCATCATTCACTTCTCATTTCCTCACTCACTCACTCAATCAATCAATCACTTACTCATTCACTCTTCTATTTCTCACTCATCATTCACTTCTCATTTCCTCACTCACTCACTCAATCTTTCTCTCCCTCCCTCCCTCCC
The DNA here is from genome assembly GCF_024679095.1 of Eriocheir sinensis. NCBI lineage: Eukaryota > Metazoa > Arthropoda > Malacostraca > Decapoda > Varunidae > Eriocheir > Eriocheir sinensis. Next base: position 18,198,940 of record NC_066529.1, on the reverse strand, counting down.
TTCCTTCCTCGCCCCCTCCTAAGCGCGGTGTACCTCCCATTCTGTCCTGTGTTGGCGGGTTTTTGAGGCTTGTCAGACCTATCACTTCCGCGCCTCCCTCAGGACCGCAAGATTAATCTCCCCTCGCCGCTGTGATTGGTTTTCCGCCCCTTTCCTTCCCGTGCCGTCTGTGCGCATTATAATATATATGAACTCTTCCTCTCCTCCCCCGCCGCCACCCACATCCACCCGCCCCCGCCCCACGTCGCATCTGCTTCCCCTCCTTACTCCCCCGTTTTGCTCCTCTCCCGATTCATCTCGTCCTTCCTGTCTCTCTCTCTCTCTCTCTCTCTCGTAACTATAAACTTGTGCTCTTTCTCCTCCTCCTCCTCCTCCTCCTCCTCCTCCTCCTCCTCCTCCTCCGACTCCATCTTTCTGAAGTTTATTTTTATTTTCAACTTTCTTTTCTTTTTCTTTTCTTTTCTTCTTTTCATTTTTTTTTCGTTTTCTTACTTTGTTCATTTCGTTTTATTTCATTTTTGTTCCCCTTTTCAGTCTTTCTTTTGTCTCCTTTCTGTAATTCATTCCTTTTTTTTTCTCTCCTCTTCCCCCTGTGTTTTCCTCCTCCTCCTCCTCCTCCTCCTTTTTCTCCTCCTCCTCCTCCTCCTCTCTTCGTGGAACCCCGGCGTTTAGGTCTTCTATATTTTTTAATGCATTTCTTTCATTCATCAACAAACGCACCCTGTCCCTCTCACCCCGTTCCGCCCACTCCCTCTTCGTCACTCAACCCCCTTCAATTTCTTCCTCTTCTTCTCTTTACTTTTCTTCTTTAACTCTCAGCAGCCCCATTTCTCTCCATCAGTCATCTCTTCTTTCCCTTCCTTCTTATCGCTGCCCACCTGCCTCTGTTTCCTCTCCTTCCTTCCTTCTTTCCTTCCTTCATTCCCCTTTGCTTTGGTTCCTTCCCTTCTCATCTTAACTTCTTCCTCCCTTCCCTCCTTCCTTCATTCCTTCCTTACTTCCCCTTTGCTTTGCTTCCTTCCCTTCTCACCTTAACTTCTCCTTCCTTTCTTCCCTCCTTCCTTAATTCCTTCCTTCCTTCCTTCCCCTTTTCTTTGCTTCCTTCCCTTCTGAACTTCTTCCTCCCTTCCCTCCTTCCTTCATTCCTTCCTTACTTCCCCTTTGCTTTGCTTCCTTCCCTTCTCAACTTCTTCCTCCCTTCCCTCCTTCCTTCATTCCTTCCTTCCTTCCCCTTTTCTTTGCTTCCTTCCCTTCTCACTTTAACTTCTTCCTCCCTTCCCTCCTTCCTTAATTCCTTCCTTCCTTCCCCTTTTCTTTGCTTCCTTCCCTTCTCACCTTAAATTCTCCTTCCTTCCTTCCTTCCCTCCTTCCTTCCCTCCTTCCCTCTTCTTTGCCTCCTTTCCCTCTCTACTTCTAGCACCCCCATATTTCTCCATCACTCCCTTCCTTTCCCTTCCCTTTCTTTCCATCGCCACCCACCATTTCATATTCCCTCCCTTTCCTTTCTTCCTTCCTCTCCTTTTCCTTTCCTTCCTTTCCTTCTCTTCTTTACTCCTAACAGCCAGGTACTCCATTCCTCTCCACCCTTGTTTTTTCTCACTCGCTTCTTCTCTCTCTCCTTTCTCCTCACCCTCCAATCTACATTCCTTCTTCCTTCTTCCCGCTCCATTTCGTATCCTACCTTCCCTCTACTCCGTCCCTCTCCGCCCTCGCTGCTCTGTATTTGTGGCTTTTTCCCTCATATGCCACTCTACATTCCCCCTCTATCTTTCCTTCTTCTTTCTCCTTACCTTTCCTTCCTTCCCTTCCTTCCTTCGTTACCCTTAAAAGCCCCATTTCTTCCCTCATTCACACTTTCCTGCTCTTCCTTTCTATAGTCACTCTCTATCCTTCCTTCTTCTTTCTCCTTACCTTTCCTTTCTTCCCGTACTTCCTTCTTTACCCTTAATTAAAAGCTCTATTTCTTTCCCTCATTCACACTTTCCTGCTCTTCCTTCCTATATTCACTCTCTATCATTCCTTCTTCTTTCCCCTCCTATATTCACTCTCTATCCTTCTTTCTTCTTTCACCCTTACCTTTCCTTCTTTCCCTTCTTTCCTTCGTTACCCTTAAAAGCCCCATTTCTTTCCCTCATTTACCTCTTTCCCGCTCTTCATGAATATTCCCTCCCATTCATTCCTGCCACTTTCCTCTTCTGCTTTTCCTTCTCTCCATATTTTCTCGTAGCAGCCATATACTCCATCCTTCTCCAACCTCGCTTTCTCTTCTTCCCTTTTCCCCTTCACCTGCACGCCACACATCGCCGGGCACCAAAGTTAGGGTATGCGGGGATAGGAAGGGAGGGAGAGAGAGAAGGAAGCAGCCGGAGAGCCACTAAGTATCGATCTGGGGTAGTCCATATAGTTCGAGGTGATTGAAATACTGTCCCAACACGCCAACCACCAAACTGTTGCAACCTCTCTCTGTCTCTGTTTCTCCTCGCGTTGGTAATAATATAGACAAGT
>NC_066529.1:18173935-18193935 GCF_024679095.1 Eriocheir sinensis | reverse complement strand
GCGACAAGAGTTCTGGAGGGTGCTGATGGCTGGGGCAGGGGGAAGGAAGGAGAGGAGAGAGAGAGAAGGCGGAAAGGAAAGGGAAAGAGCAAAGGAGTGGAGGAGGAAGTAATAAAAGGCAGGTTAGTGTGTGTAAGGTTTGGAAGGAGGAGGAGGGAGAACGATAGAGAGAGAAGAGGGAATGAAAACAGGAATGGGGGGAAAGGTGAGAAAGGGAGAGAAAGGGAAAATAGGAAACAGAAAGATCAGAAAAGAGAAATGGATTGGAAAGGTGAGAAGGGGAGAAAGAGAGGGAGAGAAAAGAGGGAAAGGAAAGTTTGGGAAAAAGAAATGTATGGAAAAGGTGAGAAGGAAGAGAGCGAGAAAGAGAGAAGAAATTAAGGAAAGGAAAACGAAGGAAAGAGGAATGGGTGGAAAAGGTTAGAAAGGGAAAGAGAGGGAGAGAAGAGGGAAAGGAAAGCTTGGGAAAAGAAGTAGATGAAAAAAATAAAAATAAAGAGAGAGAGAGATAGAGAGAGAGAGAGAGAGAGAGAGAGAGAGAGAGAGAGAGAGAGAGAGAGAGAGAGAGAGAGAGAGAGAGAGAGAGAGAGAGAGAGAGAGAGAGAGAGAGAGAGAGAGAGAGAGAGAGAGAGAAAAGGAAAAGGAAAGCTAAGAAAAGGTGAATGGATGGAAAAGGTGAAAAGGGGAAAGAGAGAAGAGGAAAAGAGGAAAATAAAAGCTTAGAAAAGAGAAATGGATTGAAAAGGCGACCAGGAAGAGAGGGAGAGCAAGAGGAGTGGAAGAGGAAGGGAGAGTAAGGGAAAGAGGAATAGATGGCTAGAAAAGGCGAAGAAAGGAGAGATAGAAACATAAGACAACAAAAAGAGGAGAGGGACAGAGAGAAACAGGGAGAGGAGAAAAGGGGGTTATTAGAAAAGGATGGAAGGGAGAGGGAAAGAAGGAGGGGGAGGAGGAAGACGAGACGGGGAGAAACAGGAAGAAGAGGAAGAGGGTGATAAAGACAGGAATGGGGAGAAGGGAGGAGGAAGACAAGAGAGGGAGAAACAGGGAGAAGAGATAGAGGATGATAAAGAGAAAGGGGAAGAGAGAGGAGGAAAACAAGACGGGGAGAAACAGGAAGAAGAGGAAGAGGGTGATAAAGAAGAGAATGGGGAGAAGGGAGGAGGAAAACGAGACAGGGAGAAACAGGTGTAGCAGGAAAGGGATGATAAAGAGAAAGGGGAAGAGAGAGGAGGAAAACCAGACGGGAAGAAACAGGTGTAGCAGGAAAGGGATGATGAAGAAGAGAAAGAGGAAGAGAGAGGAGGAAAACCAGACGGGAAGAAACAGGTGTAGCAGGAAAGGGATGATGAAGAAGAGAAAGGGGAAGAGAGAGGAGGAAAACGAGACGGAGAACTGAAGAAAAAAAAGAGGGTGAAAGACAAGACAGGAGGAGAGAAGGAAAGAAAAACGAGACAAGAGAAACAGGGGTAGCAGAGAGGGTGTGATAAAGAGAAAGGGGAAGAGAGAGGAGGAAAACCAGACGGGAAGAAACAGGTGTAGCAGGAAAGGGATGATGAAGAAGAGAAAGAGGAAGAGAGAGGAGGAAAACCAGACGGGAAGAAACAGGTGTAGCAGGAAAGGGATGATGAAGAAGAGAAAGGGGAAGAGAGAGGAGGAAAACGAGACGGGAAGAAACAGGATGAAGAAAAAGGGAAAGGAGAGAGAGAACCACTGGGAGAAACAGGTGGAGCAGGAAAGGGATGATGAAGAAGAGAAAGGGGAAGAGAGAGGAGGAAAACGAGACGGGAAGAAACAGGTGTAGCAGGAAGGGGATGATGAAGAAGAGAAAGGGGAAGAGAGAGGAGGAAAGCGAGACGGAGAGACGAAATAAACGATAATTGTGGACCTTTTTGATTTCCTGATTTGGATGCATAATTACGAAAAAAAGTGAAGATTACACACACACACACACACACACACACACACACACACACACACACACACACAGCCCACCCACCCACCCACTTATTTTCCTTCCTGCCCTGTTTCTTCCCTTCCCTTCACCTCCTCTCCTTTCCTCTTCTCTTCTCTCCTTCCCACGCATGCTCCGTTCATTCTCTTTGCCTCCCTCCCCTCTCCCTCCTCCCTTTGCACACACATACAAACACACACACACACACACACACACACACACACACACACACACACACACACACACAAGTAAAAAAGTGACCAATAGAAGCAACAACATCAAAATACAATATAATAGAAGAAAGAAACAGCCCGCATGAGAGCTATTAAGGACATCGATCGTCTCCGCCGCCGCCGCCGCCGCCATCAAAACAATAAAGGCAACAAAATTCGATTAAAAAGACCTAAAAAGGAAAGAAAAAACAAACGGAAAAAGTTGATGAAAAAAGAAAAAATGACGACAATGAAAAAGAACAAGAACTAGAAAAGCAAGAAGAAAAAAAGATGAAAAGGATGAAGAGGAAGAAGAAGAAGAAGAAAAGGAAAAAGAAGAAGAAAAGGAAAAAGAAGAGGAACAACAACAACAACAACAACAACGACAACAACAACAACAACAACAACAACAACAACAACAACGACAACAACAACAACAACAACAACACAACAACAAAACCAGAAGAAGAAACAATAATAATAATATGAAGAATAAGAAAAAGAAGAAAGAGGAAGGAGGAGAAGAAGAATATCAAGAAAATAAGAAGACCCTGAATCCATTATGATGAAAACGGAAAAAACGGCTAAAAAGAAAAAAAAAAGAAAACGATGAGCAAAAGAAAATAAAGAAAAAAAGAGCTAAATACGAAAACAATGAAGGAGAAGAGGAAAAAAAGGGAAAAAAAGAGAGAAAGTAAGAAAGAAGACGAAAAAAATAAAATGATGATGATGCAAGAGAGGACGGAGCAGACTACACAACAGACAGCAACAAACGACCGCCTCATTTGTGCTATAATTACCAAGCATCAGCGGGACGGAGGGCGACGGAAAAAGACGCCTCCAGCCCCTGCAGGCACGCGGGGGAAGAGGAGGAGGAGGCGGAGGAGGAGGAGAACGAGGTGGACGAGGACATTACCGAGAACGCAGAGGAAGACGAGGAAGAAAAGAAAGAAGAGGAGGATGACGAAGAGGAGGAGGAGGAGGAGGAAGAAGATAAGTGCGACAACGACGAGGAAGAGAAGTTAGAGAAGGAGGAAGGACAAGAGAGAGGACAGTGGAAAGAGGAAAAGGAGGACAAAGAAGAAAGAAGAGGAAGAAATAGTAAACGAGGAGGACGCCAAAAAAAAAAAAGAGGAGCAGAAGGAGGACAAGGTTGAGAAGAAAGAAGAACGAGGGGAAGGATATGGAAGACAAGGAGGAGGAGGAGGAGGAGGAGGAGGAGGAGGAGGAGGAGGAGGAGGAGGACCGCTTCAAATAGCCACATTCACTCACGAACCAATGAACTTTTTTTTTTCTCTCGCTCTCTTTGTCTTTTAATTTGTAGTTTGTTCCTCTCTCTCTCTCTCTCTCTTCATCCTTCTTATCTTCCTTCCTGTCTTCCTTCCTTTCCGCAATCTCTTCGCCCTCCTTCCATCTTTATCTTCCTTCCGTTCGTTTCATTTCGCCTTTCTTCCTTTATCCTATCTCATTTCAGCTTCCCTTGTCCGCCTTCCTTTCATTCTTCCCTAGTCTCCTTCCGATTTCCCTTTCCTCTTTCTTCTTCGTCCTGTTTGTTTTCTTAATAATTTTCATCGTCTTCATTACTACTTGCATTCAAAATTTACCTTTCTCTTCCTTTCTTTTTTGTTTCCTTTTCCTAATTCCTTTTCTTCTAATTTTCCTTTTCTTTCCTTCAGTCCTTATTTTTGTCGCCTTGCTTTCTTCATATTTTCTTTTCTTTGCCCTCATTTCTCTCTTTTATTCTTCTTCGTAATTATTTTCATTCCCATTTTCCTTTCTTTTCCTTCCTCACCCCTTCATCTTCTATCCCCTTGTCATCTCTCCTCTCTTCCTTCCCTTCCTCTCCTCATAATTCTTCCTTTTCAATCCTTTTTTCTCCATAACTCCTTTTCTTTCCATTTCCATTTCTTTTCCAACCTGCCCCCTTTCTTCCTTCCCTTTCCTTCACCTCCTCTTCCCACCCCTTCAATCCCTTTCTTTCAACTCCTTCCTTTTCTCTCCTCATTTTCGTCGCCTTCCTCACCCTCCCTTAACTTTCCTTCACTTCTTTTCCTCTCCACTTTCTCTCCTCATAATTCTCTTCCCTTTCAATCCTTTCTCTCTTCATTAATCCTTTTCTTCCCATTTCACTTTTTTTTCCTTCCTGTCTTCTTTCTTCCTTTCCCTCACCTCCTCTCCTCTTCTTTCCCACGCATGCTCCCTTCATTTTCATTTCCTCAGTCACCCCTTTCCTTCCTTTCCTTCACCTCCTTCTATTTCTCTCCTTATTTTCGTTGCCTTCCTTACCCTCCCTTAACTTTCCTTCACTTCTTCTCCTCTTCTTCTACCTCCCTGGTGTGCCCTTCTCATTTGTCTATGCATACACCTGGCCGGCCATGTTTTAGCTCCTTGGTAGTGAAGAGTTTCCCAGGAAGGAGGCAGGTGTGAGGGCAGGTATAGCGGGGATGGGGGAAAGGTAGGAGGGGGATGGAAGAGGGGACGGAGTGGCAGAAGTGAGGGAGAGGATAAAAGAGGTGGGGAGGAGGAGGAGGGTGAAGGAGGAGGTAATGGAGGAGGAGGAGGAGGAGGAGGGTGAAGGAGGAGGTAATGGAGGAGGAGGAGGAGGAGGAGGAGGAATATTGGACTGCTGCTGATGATAAGTTGTGGACAGACAGGTGGACAGCGTTGCCATTTTTCCTCCTCCTTTTCCTCCCTCCCCTCCTCCTCCTCCTCCTCCTCCTCCTCCTCCCTCTTCTTTCTGCTCATTAACGCACTCGAGAAAAAAATATTTGGAAGATAAAGCTAAAAAGATCAAGATGTCAGGTGTGGTGTGTGGTGGTGGTGGGGGTGGTGGTGAGTTTAGGGGGGGCAATGGTAGTGATGGTGGAGGATTAGATAGTGATGGTGTTGATGGTGGTGGTGGTGATGGTGGGTGGTGGTGGTGGTGGTGGTAATGGTGGTGGTGGTGGTGAGGTTAGGGTGGGCAGAGGTAGTGATGGTGAGGGATTAGATAGTGATGGTGGTGATGGTGGTGATGATGGTGGTGATGGTGGTGATGATGGTGGTGGTGGTGGTGGTGAGGTTAGGGTGGGTAAAGGTAGTGATGGTGGAGGATTAAATAGCGATGGTGGTGATGGTGGTGGTGATGGTGGTGGTGAGGGGTATGGTGTTGGAACCGCTGTGTCATCTAAGTGATGTTAAAATAATTATGAAAAAGTTTTGCAGCAATTAAAGAAGTGATATTTAATGAATAGAGGCGATTTTAGTCACTTTAATGAGTCACGCTTCCCCTTCCCCTTTTTCTTCCCTTCCCTTCTGTACCTTTCCCTTCCCTTCCTTTCATTTCCCTTCTCTTCTCTTCCATTCCCTTCCCTTTCCTTCACGTTCCTTCTCTTCCCTTCTATCCCCTTTCCGTCTCTACCCTTCCATTCCCTTCCCTTTCCTTCGCGTTCCTTCCCTTCTCCTCTATACCTTTCCCGTTTCTTCCCTTCCTTTTCCTTCCCTTCCCCTTCCCTTCGCGTTCCTTCCCTTCTCCTCTATACCTTTCCCATCTCTTCCCTTCCTTTTCCTTCCCTTCCCTTCGCGTTCCTTCCCTATTCTTTTATACCTTTCCCGTTTCTTTTCTTTCCTTCCCTTCCCTTCCTTCTTTTCCCTTCCCTTCCCTTCGCTTTCCCTCCCTTTTCTTCTATCCCTTTCCAGTCCCTTCCCTTCCCTTCCTTTCTTTTCTCTTCCCTTTTCTTCCTTTACTGTCTCTTTCCTTGCCTTTCCTTTCCTTGTACTTTTCCCTTTCGTATCCGTTTCCTCCAGTCTCTCTCTTCCCTTCCATTTCCTTTCCTTTCATTTTTCACATATATTCCTTCCCGTCCATAACCTCCTCTTCCTCACTATGTCACTTCGTTTTTCATTCCTCCTCCTCCTCCTCCTCCTCCTCCTCCTTTTGTTCCCTTCCCTTCCACCCTTCTTCCCTCTCTCCATTACGTTGCCTGTCCAATCGTGATGAAGAAGAAAGTGAAGGCGTAAAGTCACAGAACACCACCACCACCACCACCACCATTACTATCATCATCCTCAACCATCACTACTACCCATCCTTAATTTCCCATCGTCCCCTTCAACACCACGTTCACTACCACCACACCATTCCCTGCCTACCCCCACCTATACACCGCCTCCCAGCCGTCCCCCTGAAACTTAACCGCAAACCACAACCTTCCCATTGACCCCATTTTGCCCCATCCTGCTTTGCTCTTTTCCACCTCGAAGGAACCCGCCCCCACCTTGCCCCCCACCGACCACTTCGCCTCACCCCCCCCCCTTCACCCCTCCCTCACCTTCCCCACCTCCCCCCACCTCATCCCACACTCCCCTTGTCCCCCTCTTCGCCCCTACCTAACCCTCGCCCCGCCAAGCCACGACTGCCCCCCACTCCATCCCACACCCTGCCACCCTCCACGCCTCATTCCGCAGCTAACACAGTCCCTACCTATCCCCGCCCCGCCCCGCCCCGCCCCGCCCATCAAGGTGAGGGGCGGCGGCGGGTCCTCGTTAGCTCCTGAACGAGGCCAATTCGAGGGTCGTGAGGCAGGCGATGATGGGGAGACGCTGGAACTTTTTTTTTTAATGAATTGGGAAAATACAAATTGAAAGTAGAAAAGCTTGTAACGACCCATTTTCTAGTTTTATTTTGTTGTTGCTGTTGTTGTTGTTGTTGTTGTTGTTGTTGTTGATATTGTTGTTGTTGTTGTTATTGTTGTTGATATTGTTGTTGTTGTTGTTGTTGTTGATATTGTTGTTGTAGTTGTTGTTGTAGTTGTTGTTGTTATTGTTGTTGTTGTTCTTACTGATGATGTTGTTGTTGATATTGTTGTTCTTGGTAATGATGGGTTTGCTTTTACTGCTTTTTCGTCTAAGGTTGTAATTACCCCACTTTGCTAATGACCGTAATTAGAGGCATGAATAATTGTTACATACGCACATATACACACACACACATACGTACACGCTTTACACAACTTGCACGCATACATAAAACTCTTCACAGCTATCATACAAAAAAGGCTATTTACTGTAGGAACGTCCGCTCTACACTACTGTTTACGTATGCACACACACACACACACACACACACACACACACACACACTACAAACAGCTATACCAAATTTGCAACACAATAGGAACACAATACATATAGACACAACTAAGCCACAGAGGTCTAGGTAAGCTCTCTCCCATATTATTATTATTATTATTATTATTATTATTATTATTATTATTATTATTATTATTATTATTATTATTATTATTATTATTATTATTATTATTGTTATTATTAGTGAGATCCATGAAAGGGCATCAACTGGAATAAAAATAGAGACCAAAACAGTCCCCCCTCGATGAGCAGACATGGATATAAAAAAAGAACATTGACAGTGAAGTAAAGAAAAGAACAAAAAAAAGAAAGAAAGGAGGACAAAGTAACAAGATGATTACGCCCATTTTATCTGTTGTTTCGCCTTCACTAACGCCTTTATTTCTTTGTCCGCAGGTACGCAACGGGCGAGAGAGAGAGAGAGAGAGAGAGAGAGAGAGAGAGAGAGAGAGAGAGAGAGAGAGAGAGAGAGAGAGAGAGAGAGAGAGAGAGAGAGAGAGAGAGAGAGAGAGAGAGAGAGAGAGAGAGAGAGAGAGAGAGAGAGAGAGAGAGAGAGAGAGAGAGAGACTACAGGTGGCCCCAGTCAACGATAAAGGTATGTGATTGATGTATAAAAAGACACACAGATCAGAAAGGTTGAGAGAGAGAGAGAGAGAGAGAGAGAGAGAGAGAGAGAGAGAGAGAGAGAGAGAGAGAGAGAGAGAGAGAGCGAGAGAGAGAGAGAGAGAGAGAGAGAGAGAGAGAGAGAGAGAGAGAGAGAGAGAGAGAGAGAGAGAGAGAGAGAGAGAGAGAGAGAGAGAGAGAGAGAGAGAGAGAGAGAGAGAGAGAGAGAGAGAGAGAGAGAGAGAGAGAAAATGGACGCCCTGTAGATTAAAAGATACTGGCAATATAATCACGTCTGACGGGTTATTAGGAAACATTTAAGTAGTGGAAGAAGGAGGAGGAGGAGGAGGAGGAGGAGGAGGAGGAGGAAAGATAATTGAAAGGGACGGGAGGCAAGGGTAGGAGGAAGAGGGACGGGAAAAGGGAGACGAGAGGAAGATTAAAAGGGAAGGGAAGAAAGAGAAGTGGAAGAAAGGAGAGGGAAGGGGAAGGGAAACAAAGGGAAAATGTACGATATATAAGAGAAAGGGTGGAGGAGGAGGAGTAGGAAGGGAACAGGCGTGGAGTGGAGTGGAAGAAATTGGGAGATGGAGCAAGAGGAAAAGTTTGTTGGAAATGAAAAGGAAAAAAAGAATTAAAAGGGTAAAGAAAAGTGATAAAAGTGTAAAATGGGATGAATAAAAATAAAATAAAACGGAGAAATAAAAAAAAATACAGGAACAAGAGGAACAAGACATGAAGAAACAGGGACACACACACACACACACACACACACACACACACACACACACACACACACACTGCTGGCACTCTCGTCTCCGCGTCTGGGTAAAAATAAAGTGCCATCGCCCTCTGACGCCCACCGCGAACAAGACGTGAGAATTATTATTATTATTATTATTATTATTATTATTATTATTATTATTATTATTATTATTATTATTATTATTATTATTATTTCCACCCATATCACCAAAATCGAGAGTAATAGCAACTAGATCTACTACTATATGCTACAACTACTATTTCTACTACTACTACTACTACTACTACTACTACTACTACTACTACTACTACTACTATTACTTCTACTACTACTACTACTACTACTCCTACTACTGCTACTACTATTACACTACTACTACCACTCGCTGTCACATTATCTTATTTACTTTGCCTTACTTAGCACCCAGCACAAGCCTTCTCCCTTCCCCCCTTTTCCCCTTCACCCCCCACTACCATCACCATTGCCACCATCCATCACACAATCACTTCAGTCAACACCACACGTCACCAGCGACCTTAATCATCACCACCACCACCACCAGCACAGCCACACCCCTCAACTCCACTGTACCACCACTTAAGTCACTAAGAAAACGTCAGTCAGCCAGTCAGTCAGTCAGTCAGTCAGTCACCACTCAGCTATCACCATCACCACCAGGGCCCAGAGCAACAAGCACCATCGCTCATCACTACAACCATCACCACAACCAACAGTACTCATGATAGTCACCAAAATCACCACCATCATCACCAACTCTTTTGTTCACCACCACCACCACTACCGCCATCACCAAACCGTCACCACCACTACCACAGATCAAAACAACAAACCCCACCACCACCATCCCCACCGCTTCCAATTATCTCCCTGTTGACCGACACACCGCCACCACTACCACCACCACCACCACCTTAACCCATCATCACCAACACCATGACCATAAACACCACAAACACCATCACCACCACATCGTTATGCTAGTCTTCAGGATGGGAGAGTGAAGGGAGGAAAGGGAAGAGGAAGGGAGGAAGTGAGGAAGGGAAGAAGTGAGGGGAAGGAAGAGTGGAGATGGGAGGGTCTTGCGTCAACAGAGAGGCCGCCCTTGACGCTACGGGTAAACAAAGGTGAGGGGAAGAGGAAACAGGTGTGGTGAGGGGAGGGGAGGGGAGGGAGGCGAGAAGACAGGTGTTAGGAAGGATGGAAGGTGTGTGTGTGTGTGTGTGTGTGTGCGTGTGTGTGTGTGTGTGTGTGTGTGTGTACATAGTGACAAAGGTTAACACAGCTCAGGTAATTGAGTTTAGATGGACAGGTAAAGAGAGGTATGGCCGTTGAGTGGACAGGTGGGCGATTAGGTAAAGCAGAATAAAGAGAAGGTGATAAAGACGAAGGTAAAGGAACAAAGTGAAAAGCCAGAAACGTGTAACCAAGGGAGGGAGTAAGGAAAAGGAAGTAGGAAAGAATAGCAGGATAAAGAGGCAAATGAGGAAAAAGAGGAGTCATGAGAGAGAGAGAAGAAAAGATAGAATAACGGTGTAAAGAACAAGGAATAAAAGAAGGAGAAACATGGAAACATGGACTAGCAGGCAGCAGAAAGCCTGTTGGCTCATTACTAGGCTGCCTGCGTTCAGTGATTTAATCAATCCGTTTGCCATAGGAGTGGCTTGCAGGGAAGGATTAAAGTACTTGTGTATCTACTCTTGGGAACGTTCAGTTCACTCCCGATGCAGCAAAGTGGCGATCAATGCGTTTCTTGAAGGAATTGATGGTCTCTGCGCTAACCACTTCTGCAGGAAGGCTGTTCCAGTGGCGAACAACTCTATTCGAGAAATAACTCCTGCCGATGTCGGTATTGCATCGCTTTGCTTGAATTGTTTTTCCGTTGTTTCTTGTTCTCAGGTTAGTTTGTAGCGTGAAGAGTTTGGAGTGATCAACGTTGCTGAGCTTGTTCAGGTACTTAAAGACTTGTATCATGTCTCCCCGCAGTCGTCTCTTTTCCAACGTGAAGAGGTTGAGTCGCTCGAGTCGCTCTTCATAGGGTTTCGTCCTCAGTGATGGTATCATCTTCGTGGCGCGGCGCTGTACTCTCTCAAGTAATTCAATGTCTTTCCTGTAATTAGGAGACCAGAATTGCACGGCGTATTCCAGTTGGGGCCTTACCAGCGAATTATACAAGGATAACATAACTCCCGGCGTCTTGTATTCGAAGTTCCTCGCTATGAACCCAAGCATTGTATTGTCTTTCTTACAGGCGGACTTGCAGTGTTTTGTTTGTTTCAAGTCACTGCTGATGGTGACCCCGAGGTCTCTTTCCTCTTGCACAACATGTAGTGGTTCGCCACCCATGTGGTATGTGTGGTTGCTGTTTCTGGATCCGATATGCATTACTTTACATTTGGCAGTGTTGAAGGACATCTGCCATTTTTCTGACCACCGAGTGATCTGGTCCAGGTCTCTCTGGATAATTTTGCAGTCTGCCGTCGTGAGGGCCTTCCCACCCACCTTTGTGTCGTCGGCAAATTTTGAAAGATTGGATTTTAATCCCAGTTTTAGGTCGTTGATATATATGATGAAAAGTATGGGTCCCAGCACTGACCCCTGTGGCACTCCACTTGTGACCGGGAGCCACTCGGAGGCCTGTCCTTTGAGTACAACTCGTTGTTTTCTTCCGGTGAGCCAGTCTTTGATCCACGCTGTCAGATTGTCGCCTAATCCCGCCGACTTAAGTTTCTTGAGGAGTCTTTCGTGTGGCACTTTGTCAAAGGCTTTCTGAAAGTCTAGATATATAACATCACTGGGGATATGATTATCCCAGTTTTCATAGATACCTTGGAAGAAGTCCAATAAATTGGTTAAGCATGAGCGCTTGTTCCTGAAACCGTGCTGAGCATCGGAAATGATGTTGTCTTCAAGGAACCTAACGAGTTTGTCTCTGATGATCTTCTCGGGGATTTTTCCCGCCACTGAGGTCAAGCTGATTGGTCTGTAGTTTAGGGCCCCGCTTTTGTCTCCCTTTTTGTAGATCGGTGTTACATTCGCTTGTTTCCAGTCTTTTGGGACTTTGTTTTGTTGTAGTGACAGATTGCAGATGGCGGTGAGTGGCTTGAGGATTTGCTGCTTGAGTTCCCTGAGCAGCCTGGGTGACAAGTCGTCGGGTCCGGTGGACTTGTTTGTCTCGAGTTTGTCTAGGTACTTTTTCACATCCCGTTCGTCGATTGGGCCAATTTCTAGGGGAGTGATTCCCATCGGTGGGGTAGGGCTCTCGGGTACGGACTGGGTATTCTCGACAGTGAACATAGACGCGAAGTTTCTGTTTAGGATTTCGACCATTTGTCTACTGACCTGGGTAAGTACGTCACTTTCATCTTTTAGGGGACCGATATTGCTTTCTGTCTTCTTTTTGGTTCTTATATACGTGAAGAACTTTTTCGGGTTGGACTTGGCTTCGCGTGCAATTTGCTTTTCATAGTCGCGTTTACGCTGGTGAATGAGAGTTCTGCAAGCTCTGAGGCTTTGATGGTACTGTTCGCGTGCCTCGTCAGTGCTGTTTTCCTTTAGCAAGTTGTATTTTCTCTTCTTTAAGTTAATCGCCCGTCGAACTTGGGTAGTCATCCATGGTGGGCTTGTGGCATTATTTGTTCTCCTTGTCTTCATGGGAACAGTTGTTCTCTCTACCTCCAGGAGTTTGTTCTTGAAGCCATTCCACGCGCCGTATACAGGAGTGAAGTTCATGGGCTCCCAAGTTGTCTGGGTTTGCAGCTCACGAGCGAAATTAAAATTGGCTCTTTTGTAGTCTGGAATCTTGGACGTGTTTTCGGTGAGTTCATGGTCTGTTCTGATCTTTAGGTGACTTAGGTGATGGTCGCAACCATCCAGTTTTTCGCCGACTTGACATTCACGTGTGAGATCGGAATCACTCACGAGTACTAGGTCTAATAGTTATTTTCCCTTGTCGGTTGGGTAACAATCTGAGTAAGAAAAGTGTCTTCTAACATTTCGAGCAATCTGTTACCCTCCCGATCTCCAATCATCGTGGTCCAGTCAATGTTGGCACAGTTAAAGTCCCCGATAATGACTGATTGTTTGTTTTGTGTTACGGTGTGAATTTCCTCGTACAGCGCTTCGTCGTCCGCTGCTTGTTGCTTTGGAGGTCTGTAAACGGTTCCAATCGTTATTTTGTTGTGCTTGCTAGTCTCCAGTTCAACATATACAGTGTCATATTTCTCTGAGTCTTCTTTGGATATTTCCACGGCAGGGTATTTGTTCTTGACGTAACATATAACACCTCTTCCTTTTTTGTGAAGTCTGTTTTTGTAGAAGCTCTCGTATCCCGGAATTGAGAATTCGGTCATTAGGTGGTCAGAGGTGGCCCACGTTTCGGTGATGGCAATCACGTCCGGTCATTCTACGTCAACGTAGGCAAGTAACTCATCCCGTTTGGGTATTAAGCTCCGCGCGTTGGTGTATAGGACAGAAATGTCCTTCTTGACTTCAACGCTTCGAGGCACAGTGGTCTGGTGTCTGCGTATGTTTTCTGTTGGAGGCCTTGGTGTATGATGGGCGTGGGAAGGGGCACGTGACAAGGAAAGAATGACAGATTAGTAAATTATGAGAGTTGTAGAGGAAGGAATGTAAGGGGGAAGGAAGGAAGGGAGAGAGGAAGTGTTGAAGGGGAGGCATAAGAAAAGTAGGAAAACAGGAAGGAAATAAACGAATGAATGCATGGAGAAAGGAATGAATGAAGAGATGAAGAGCGGAAAGAAGGAAGAGAAAAAGGAAAAAGAAATTAATGCATGGAAGAATGAATGAAGCGAAGGAGAGGAGAGAAAAAAAAGGACGAAAAGAAAGACGGAAGAAAACCAGAAAAAAGCAGGAAAAGAAGTAATGAATGCATGAATGGGGGAATGAATGAAGGACCGGAGAAAGGAATTAGAGGGCGGAAGAAGAGGTAGGAAAAATAAAAGAAGAAAAAAACCAGGAGGAAAGATAGACAGAAAATCCGGAGAGAGGAAAGGGAAAACGGAAAAAAAACGAAGGAAAGAGAAAAAGTAAAGAAAAACAGGAGGAACGGTAGGCAGAACGTAAGCTAGGGTGGCAAGGTCTGCACGTATAAAAGAAAGTAAAGAAAAGCTGTGTCATAGGAACCCTGCTAATAAATAATGCGGCCGGGACACTGATGGCGGAGGGATGACACGGGCCTTGCTACACACCAGAGGGGACGCCATGCACCGGGAGAGAGAGGGGGCAGGGCAGGGGAGGAGCAATTCAGCAGAGGTTAGGGCAATGAGGGAAGGAAATTGACCGAGAAAAATACAATACTGGGCCGAAGAAGTGGACATTAGTTAAGAGGAAAGAAAGAAGGACGAAAAGAAAGATGGAGGATACCCAGAAAAAGCAAGAAAAAAAGGAATGAGAAAAAGAGAGAGAAGAAACGAGAAAAATGTATAGAATGGACACTTTGGTATGAGGTAATAGTGAGACTGATCCGTTGCGAGAAAAGGAAACGAAGAAAGAAAATAATTACGAAAAAAAAGTAACAGTAACAGCAATGAACATACTACTAACAACTAATACTAATACCAATACTAATACCAACAATCAGATTCCACAACGCAACAAAAATCAGTCACTTTCTAATAAAAACAAAACAAAAAACATATTACTAAGATGACGGATTAAAAGGGATGAAGTAGAAGAGGGGAGAAGAGGAGGAGGAAGCAGAGACAGAATGATGGGTGGAGGGGGAGGAAGAAGGGGAGGAGGAAAAGGCAAAGGAGTAGGGTAAAGGGGAGGAACAGGACAAACGGGAATGGGGTAAAGAAATTAATAGAGGGGGAAGGAAAGAATGTGGTCAGAAGGGAAGGGGATGAAGGGAAAGGGCTGACGGGGAGAAGAGGGGGGGGAACGAATATAGAATGGGGTTGTGGGAGGGTGGAAGAAGAGGGGAGGGAAGCGGGTATCGACCTGGGAATCGCATGACCCAGGATTCTGCCGCCCACGACTGTCATTTGTCACCCACGCTGCCAGTGCTGGGGGAGGGGGGGAAGGGGAGAGAGGGGAGAGAGGATTAGGCAATGAAAGGGGAAGGGAATGAATGAAGGGGTACTGTCATGACGTAAGGGTGGGGAGGGGCAGTGTGTGTGTGTGTGTGTGTGTGTGTGTGTGTGTGTGTGTGTGTGTGTGTAGGTGCATTAGTCAGTCAGGTATGCAATCAGGGTTCGGGAATGCGGTGGTGACGTCACGCTTACGTCACGCCGCCTCGACCAATCACGTGAGCGGACGTCTCGGTGCTTGAAGGGCGAAGGGAAATTAAAAGGAAGGGACACATAGGGCTTTTTTTTCTCTTTTTCTGTTATTCATTTTTTCTTATTTTTTCTGTTTATATCCCATCCTCTTTTTACCGTTTTCTCTTTTCTTATTATATCCCGTTCCGTTTTTTTTTTTCGAATTCTTTTTCCTCCTCCTCCTCCTCCTCGCCTGGTCTACATTTTTTCTCTTTTTTTTCTCTTCAAGGCAAGTTTCTTTTTATTTCCTCTTTCTCTCAATTCATGTTTCTTTTGGTCGTTCGTCAGTTCGGCAGCAATTTGTTTTTGTTTACGTTGTTTTTTTCGATTGAAGTCTATTTTTTTCTTTCTGTCTCTGTGATCTTTTACCTGCGATTTTGTTTTTATTTACCCGGAAGTCACGCGGGCGGTGTGTGTGTGTGTGTGTTTGTGTGTGTGTGTGTGTGTGTGTGTGTTTGTTTGTTACCTATTTGCTCCACTTTCTTTTTATGTTAATTACTTGGCCATTCTTGCATCATTCTTAAAATCATTACGCTTCTTATTTCTCTCATCCACTTGTAATACGAATACTTTTTTTTGATGGGAAGAGCCTTGAAAACCAAAACAACGCTAAGCCATTTAAAGGAAAGAGTCCAACAACATGTATTTTCGTTTTCCTTTCCTTTTTCCATGAGTCTCGCAATTTTCCGTCGTTCTTGTGTCGAAGTTTAACCTTTCTCTCGCCCTCGTGCCGCCGCTGGTCACCTCTTTTTTATTTCCTTTCCTTTTCTTTGTGTTGTGACCCCAAACATTTTTTCTTTAAGTTTTTGTCTGTCGTGAGCTCCACATATTTTTTCCTTCATTGCACCGATGCTCAAACATTTTCAGCTTTATCTTCCGGCATCAGGTCAGGGAGATATTTTTTTTTTTCCTCTTGCTGTCTTTCCGTGAGTACAAACCATTCCCGCCCCTTGCAAGACCTCCTCCCCCGGACACTGACTCAGCCGTTTCGTGCCTTCTCCTTCTATAGTCTTCTTCTTCTTCCTCTTCCTCTTGTTCCTGTTTTTCTTTTTGTTCTTGTTTTTTCCTTCTTTTTTTCTTTTTATTCATCTTTTTTCGTGTTTCTATGTTTTCATCTCTCTTTTTCTTTTACTTTTTCTTTTTTCTTCCTTTTCTTTTCCTTTTCTTTTCATTATCTTCTTCTCTTCTAATTCCTCTTATTTTTTCATCTTCTTTAGGTACCCTTCTCATTCGTCTTCCTCTTATTCGCCGTCTAGCTCTTCATTTTCTTCACGTTCTTGTTCTTGTTCTTCTTATTTTACGCGTCCTTGTTCTTGTTCTTATTTTATGAGTCCTTGTTCATGTTCTTCTTATTTTACGTGTCCTTGTTCTTGTTCTTCCTATTATATGTGTCCTTGTTCTTGTCCTTGTTCATCTTTTCTTCTTCTTCTTCTTCTTCTTCCTCCTCCGTGACTGGCCGCCGTTCCGCCACTCACCAGTTCGTGTCTCCGTGAGTCGGGGCGGTGCAGCGGCGACGCTCGATCACTGTGTATAAACTGGTTAGCGGGTCACGGCGGGGTTTGAGCGGGAGGAGTCACCAACACCGGAAGAAAGGAGGATCACCGTCACCAGCGCTAATGGCATTCACAGCAAACACAACCAGCGGCTCCTTGTCCAGCACCGAGGCGGTAAACGTGAACTGGCGTGTTGTCTTGGAGAGAGAGGATCATGAAAGAGCTGTTTATTTTCGTGTATCTCCTCGTCCCGACACGTCCATCCGGCCATTATTTTTTGTAAAAGTAAAGGTAAAGCTAGGGACCTACGCTAAAGCTGCATGTAGCCTCGGTGCTCATCTCCGACACATTGACCTTTGAGGCTGTGGCGGGCAGGCCGTGAGGGAGGATGAACAACTGAGCGCTGACTGGCTGGAACAGGATTTGAACCCATCTCCGCGGATTCGTGGATAGGCGTGCTAACCACTTCACCTCGGAAGCGCAATTTCTACGTAGAAATGGATATTATAAATCTAAAATATATAACCTCACCGAAATCCCTATTCTTTTCGTTTTGAATTACCGGGCACGGGTTTAATCTTTTAAAATAACAGTAACAATGGGTCCAAGTTCTTGGGGCACATAAAAATGGACGCTGTTTACTTGAAAACAATATAATTTGCGACCAAGAATATGAAGCCAGGGACGGAGATACAAAGATAACCTGAGGAGCCTGGCCCCTCCCCCCTCCTCCTGTGTCATCTCTTTCATCTTCCACTTCCTCCAACACCATCACGATCTCCTCTTCCTCTTCCATCTCCTCCTCCTCCTCCTTCTTCTCCTGTAATTCCTCCCTCTCTCATCTCTCTCTCTCTCTCTCTCTCTCTCTCTCTCTCTCTCTCTCTCTCTCTCTCTCTCTCTCTCTCTCTCTCTCTCTCTCTCTCTCTCTCTCTCTCTCTCTCTCTCTCTCTCTCTCTCCGCTGACGTAATGGATCGATATTCGGCCGGCGGTGCGTGCAAATTTTCGTTACCCAGATGCTCCCTGTCCCCGTGTCCCTGTGTCCCTGTGTCCTTGTGTTCCCATGCTCCAGAAGCCCCTAAAGTCCCTAGCCCCATGTCCCGTACCCATGTGTCCCCGAAGTTCCTCAGCCCCGTGTCTTCAAGCCCCTGAGTCCCCATGTCTCTGTGTCCCAGTGTCCCAGAGTTATTGAAGTCCCATGTCCCTGAAGTCCCGTGTCCGTGATGCCACATGTCCCATTTTCCCGTGTCCCTGAAACGCCATAATCCTGTGTCTCTGTCTCCCCTGTGTCCCCAAGTCCCTGTATCCCCCGTCTCCGTATATCTGTGTCCACGAAGTCCCATGCCCCATTTCCTGTGTCTTAGTAGTCCAGTAGCCGTGTGTTCCCATGTCCAAGTACCCCGAGTCCCCGTAGTCCTTTGTTCCCGAGTCCCCATAACCCCGAAGCCCCATGCCCACATTGCCCGGTGTCCCTGAAGCCCCGTGTCTCCGTGTTCCAGTAGCCCCGTCTCCCGTGTCCCTTAATCGTATCCCAGTCTCCCTGACCCCGAGTCCCAATGTCCCCGTGTCCCTGTATCCCCGAGTCGCCGTGTCCCCGAGTCCCCGTGTTCCTGTATCCCCGAGTCTCCGTGTCTCCGTGTCTCCGAGTTTCCATGTCCCCGGGGTCACACACACAGAGGCACGGAACACAAGCTTCAATCTGTGTCGTTTATTTGCCTCCGGGTCACGGCATCGACACACAAGTACACTTCCACGTCCACCTACCCCAAAAAAAGATAAAAGATGTGGACGACTGGCAAGGACGCGTGTGAGGAGGAGGAGAAGGGGGAGAAGGGGAGGATGGGAAGGGAAGGGAAGGGAAGGACTGTACGGGGGTGGGAAGGGGAGAGGAGGATGAGGAAGTGGACGTGAGAGGGAAAGGAAAGGGAAAGAATGGGAAGGGGTGTGAGAAAGGAACGGAGTGGGATGGAGAGGAAAGGGAAAGGACTCGGGAAGGAAGACGGGGATGGAGTGTGAAGTGAAGGGAAGGGACGGAGGGATGGTGAGAGAAGGAAAGGATTGGAAGGAGGAGGATGGGGACTGAATGGGATGGGGAGGGAGGGGGAAGGAGTGGGAGGGGAGAGAAAGGGAAGAAGTAAGGGAGGAGGTTGAGATTGGGAAGGATGGTGAAGAAAGGAGGAAGAGGAAAAGGAAGAGGAAGAGGAAGAGGAGCAGAAGCAACAGAAAGTCAACAGAGAGACACGAAGGTGCTGAATCGACTATCTTTCTCTCTCTCTCTCTCTCTCTCTCTCTCTCTCTCTCTCTCTCTCTCTCTCTCTCTCTCTCTCTCTCTCTCTCTCTCTCATTTCTTCTGGTCCATCACGTGTTTTTATTACGTTTCTTTTCATTTTTCATTTTTCTCCTTTTTTATTATTACTGGCCCTTCGCGTTTTCATATTGGTGTCCTGTATACAGCGAATTTTTGGGGTGGGTTTTTTTTCATTTCTTTTTTTTTCGGGGTTTTTTTTTCGTTTTTTTTTTCACTGCGCGGAAATTACTCTCGCTAGGGTCATGATTTTCCCACCGGCGTCCGTCCAATATCCATAAACTTTGTCACGTCTCTCTCTCTCTCTCTCTCTCTCTCTCGTAATCATTAACAGCAGCCAAAGTTGTCTCGTCTCATCCATAACACACCACGCTTCCTCTTCTTCTTCCTCTTCTTCTTCCTCTTCTTCTTCCTCTTCTTCTTTCTCTTCTTCTTTCTCATCACCCTCAACGTCCACCCTTAGGTCGCTTCCGGTTCACTCACCCACACCCATCCACCCACCGACCCACCCATACACCTTCACCCACTAGCTATCTTTCATACTCATCCACCTGCCTCCCCCTGTTTACTCATCCACCCCCACCCCCCCACCCACTTACCACCTCTTCCTGCCTGCCGTCACTTCCATTCATTAGTTCACTCATCCATCTGCACCAATTAACTTTTTTTTTTTAATGCTCGTCTTTCACTTCATCACCCATTTTTTGCTTCTAACCTCCTCTTTCTATCTGTCTATCACTCACCCGTCTATCATCCATCTATACCTCTAACCACCTCTTTCTGTCTGTCTGTCTGTCACTTTTTCATCCATTTATCACCCATCTCTACTTCTAACCTCCTCTCTCTGTCTGTCTGTCACTCATCCGTCTATCATCCATGCTTCTAACCTCCTTTCTCTGTCTGTTTCACTCATCCGTTTATCATCCATACTTCTAACCTACTTTCTCTGTCTGTCTGTCTGTCACTCATCCGTCTATCATCCATGCTTCTAACCCACTCTCTCTGTCTGTCTGTCACTCACCCGTCTATCATCCATACTTCTAACCTCCTCTCTCTGTCTGTCTGTCACTCACCCGTCTATCATCCATGCTTCTAAACACCTCTCTCTGTCTGTCTGTCTGTCACTCATCCGTCTATCATCCATGCTTCTAACCCCCTCTCTCTGTCTGTCTGTCTGTCACTCACCCGTTTATCATCCATGCTTCTAACCTCCTCTGTCTGTCTGTCTGTCTGTCAC
>NC_066529.1:18138935-18163935 GCF_024679095.1 Eriocheir sinensis | reverse complement strand
TCATCACTGCCCTGTTCATTAGCCTGGAAAGCAAGGGTCTGAGGCGGAATGGCTCTCTCCAAGGCCATGTTTTTCCCAGGTTGTTTTGTCCTGAGTGGGCGGTGAGTTAGGTGCGCCGTATACCGCCCGTCTCCTGCCTGCCTGTCTGCCTGCCTGCCAGCCTTCCCCTTTGTCTTTCTTATATCTTCCTTCCTTCCTTTTTCCATTTCTTCCTGCTTCTTCTTCTCTCTCCAAGTTGCCATTCTACACATTCTCTCTCCTTTGCTGTCCTCCTGCTTTGCTTAATTCCTTCTTGTTTTTCCCTTCCTTCGTTCCTCCATTTCTTCCTGCTTCTTCCTCTCGCTCAAAGTCTATTCTTTCCTCGATTTCTTTCTTTCCTTTGTTCTTCTGCTTTGCATCGTTTCTTTTTCTCTGTACCTCTCCATCTGTCTTTCTCTCCTTCCTTCCTTTCCCCATTTCTTCCAGATTCTCATCACGTTTCTTCTTTCCTTTTTTTTCTCTTCTTTGTTATCCTGTTTAGCATACTTTCTTCCTCGCTTTACGTCTCTTTGTTGGGAGATGGAAGGGGCTGCATAATGGCGAGCGTAGGCATGGATGGACAATGCATGCGCACTCCCTTCCTAATAGGTCGTGTTGCAAATTCGTTAATAGAAGCTGTTATTGTGGGTACAAACTTGTGTGTAGGTCTTCAGCTACACTACCTCCTCGACGCCAATTATCATGCCCTTGCTAAACGATTCTTGCTTCTGTGTGTAATTTTGCAGGAACACAGATTTGGAAAGACAGCTCTGCAAAAGTAAATTCAGATCTTTCCTCTACCGTACTTTCTTTTTGGTCTTCTTTTCCCCTCTCTGTCGAATACAACCGGAGAACATTTACACGTAGACCTCTTTTATAACCACGTCGCTTTTCGTTCTCAGTGCAAGCAAAGTTCAGTTACACGCGTTCTTTCTCCACGTTTTCACTTTCCCTCCCACCGGCTATTCGCTCTGTCCTTCCTTTTATCTCGCCCCTTCTCGTTTCCAGATATCTGCCGCTCGATGCGTCTGTCTGTCAATGTTTTTTGCTTACACGCGTAACTTGAGACGAACCAAAGATTAGGAAAAACAAATATTCCTTTTATTCCTTCAGATAAAAAAGAACAGTCAACAATCTATTCTATGTCCCGTCTGTCATTTTTTTTTCTTTTCTTACACGCATAACTTGAGACGAACCGAAGATTAGGAAAAACAAATGTTCTTTTTATTCCTTCAAATAAAAAAGAACACTGTCAACAATATCTCCAGTTTAAGACGCGGCCTGAGTCTCGTTCATGGCCATGCAAGGATAGAGGGAAGAGGAAAGTGAGGAACCGAAGGGCTGAAGACAAGACCTGACGAAGAGAAAGGTTGGGCGTTCATGTAGGTAGCTCAGGGAATTCAGAGAGATAAATAATTGGAGAATACGGAGGTAAGGAAAACTGAGAAAAAAATATAGATACACGAATAATGGGAGGAACAAACGCTTACGATAAAAAAATAAAAGGTATGGGGATAGTAGATGATAAATGGAGGAGGAGGATAGACAGGACAAAATGAGAGAGGAATAAAGAAGGTGAAAAGGGGAACACAACCACAACACCAGATTTCATAAGCTGACCAAGAACGAAACGAATTGTTATAAAAGACCAAACAACGACGGATAAAAGAAGGGAACGAGGTGGAGGAGAATAAATAAAGGAGAGATAAGGACAAAACGAAGGATAAAGAATAGTGAAAAATGGAACAAAATCACAGTGTCTAGATTTTAAAAGTTGACCAAGAATGTGACGAATTGTTACAAAAGACCAAATAACGACGGAATAACAGAAGGTAACGAGGTGGAGGAGAACAAATGAAGGAGAGATGAGGACGAAACGAAGGATGAAAAATAGTGAAAAAAATGGAACAAAATCAGTGTCTTGATTTTAAAAGTTGAACAAAAACGTGACGAATTGTTATAAAAGACCAAATAACGACAGATAACAGAAGATAACGAGGTGGAGGAGAATAAATAAAGGAGAGATAAGGACGAAACGAAGGATGAAGAATAGTGAAAAATGGAACAAAATCAGTGTGTAGATTTTAAAAGTTGCCCAGGAACGTGACGAATTGTTATAGAAGACCAAATAACGACAGATAACAACAGAAGATCTATAACGCCCATAAAATAATGCGCATCATGGCTAATAGTCTAGCAATGAAGGCGAGTTGGCAAGCAGGTAATGCAGGCGGGGCGTCGCTCATTAGCTGTAATTAGTGGAATGAACAGAGCGGCGTGCGTGGCTGGGGCAGGAAGTCATTGATGGAGGCAGCGCTGCGGTAACGGGAAGCGGGGAGTGAAAGGCAGCGAGCGAGTGAGAGAGGGTTAGAAAAATATACAGATTCTGACTCCACCCTAGTGAATAATAATGAATGTATGCGTGCAGCCCCTACACACACACACACACACACACACACACACACACACACACACACACACACACACACACACATTTGAGCTACCCACCGTTTCAGGCTCAAAAAGACGATTCAAAATGTAACACTCTTCTGTTGTTTTACGAGTTGACTGAAGGGAATAATGCAAGCTACGGTCATATATATTTACGCCTCCAGTGCTCTTTGTGCGTGCTAACTTTATGGTCCATATTCTCAGACACTTTCCGCTCTCAAAACAATTGTTCCACAAGGTCATAAAGAACATTAGTTAGGCTACTCGTGTTATTTTTTTTTTTACAATTATGGTGCAGAAGCCTTGCCAAATTATTACTAGGCTCAAAAAACTACCCATGGAAACACTAACACAACCTTTACGAAAAGCTTATCATATGTGGGTTTATAACGTCTACATTATCAGGAACTTTCGTCTTTCACAACAACTATTTGCCAAGGCCACAAGGGAGATTAGTCAGGTTTTCGTGAGTGGTTTTTTTTTTCAATTCATGGCGCAGAACCTTTGTAAAACTATATCCTAGGCTCATAAAACTACCCATGGAAATAATAACACAGCCGGAGGGGGAGGCGGTGGCTGAGTCGTCAAAGTAACGGCCTCGTGTTCAGGAGGACGCGAGTTCAATCCCCGCCCGGTGCCACCAAGCTGGGATTTTTCAGCCGCCGCCGAGTGGCTTAAAACTACCCACATGCTGTCCAGAAGACCACCTATCAACCCGGACTCTAGATTCTAGGATCAAAGATGAGCTCTGGGAGGGCAGCATGAGCCAATGCAAGATGGCGCCACTATAAACACTCGCCTGCGCCAGAACGGGGGCTGACCATCAGGACCTACCGGAAAGACGCCTTGGACCGACCATCAGGATCCACCGGAAGAAGCCTACCGGCGCAATAGGCTGCAATGTAAAAAAAAAAAAAAAAAAGCCTTATCAAAAGTGGGTGTGTGAGCACAGACATGTTTTTTTTTTTTTTTTTCAATTCATGGCGCAGAACCTTTATAAAACTATAGGATCATAAAACTACCCATGGAAATAATAACATAGTCTCTACCAAAGCCTTATCAAATGTGAGTGTGTGAGCGGCGACGTGTTTGAGAATACAGCCCGATATAACAGACTACACAGATGTTAAAATGTAGTGTGCCAATCTGACCTCTATACTGTTCATTCCTATTTTCTCCTTTATTCTATACTATTTTTTTTACTATAAGACTGCTTCCATAAATCGTGTGTAACATATACGAGTTTCGATTTCATGGTTTCATACGCGTCACTTCGCTTGTCTGTCTGTCTGTCCTTCCACTCCTCGTTTGTCGCTCTGTGTGTGAAATAGAATTGCTTGTCTTTCTTTCGCCTTGTCAATTATTTTGACTTTCAGCCTCCTCCTCTCCCGCCTCCTCCCCCTCCTCCTCCTCCTCCTCCTCCTCCTCCTCCACCTTCCTTCTCGATCTCTTCATTCTCTCTCTCTCTCTCTCTCTCTCTATATATATATATATATATATATATATATATATATATATATATATATATATAAATATATTTGTCCTTCAAGTTGGAACAAAAAAATAAGAAGTTCGATTACGAAATGCGCGGCGTTGAACTCACAAGCGTTCAATGCGTTAAGGACCTGGGGGTCAAAATCGCGTCAAACCTCAAATTCTCACATCAATGCATCGATGCAGCAAATAAAGCGAACAGAATGCTGGGCTTCATTAAAAGAAACTTTTTATTTAAGAATAAAGATGTAATACTTCCGCTCTACAATAGTTTAGTCAGACCCCACTTGGAATATGCGGTACAGTTTTGGTCTCCCCACCATGCAAAGGACATTGCTAAACAATGAGTTCAGCGTCGAGCAACAAAAATGATCCCTTCCTTGCGCAACAAATCCTACGAAGAAAGGCTTTCCACCCTTAACATGTTCTCTCTTGAGAAACGTCGCCTCCGAGGAAAACTGATCGAATGTTTTAAAATACTTAATGGTTACACGAATGTAGACAGAACAAAATTGTTTATGATCGATGACACTTTGCGAACGAGGAACAATGGCATAAAACTGAAATGTAGACAAGTAAATTCAGACTGCACCAAATTTTTCTTCACCAACGTTGTAGTTGTAGAGAATGGAATAAGCTCCCACCATCAGTGGTCCAGTGTAACACGATTGACTCCTTTAAAAACAAGCTCGACCGTCACTTCCTTGAACTTAATATTAACTAGAGTAGAAAAGCAACGTTTTGGAGTCATCTGATTAATGTAAAATCACTTAGGTTTAAGGACAGACCACCTAGTCTGGACCATGGGGTCTGTGTGGGCTGATTTTCTATGTAATCCTATGTAATTCTCTCTCTCTCTCTCTCTCTCTCTTTACTCACTCAGTAGGACACATTTGTCCCCTTGTGCGAGAAGCGAATTAACACCAATAAAAGCCCACCTTGGTTTAATAGCGAAATTAAACACTCAGTCAAGGAGAGAAAATTGTTTTACAGGTTAAAGAAAGAACAAAGCACGCCCGAAAACATTAGACTCTACAATGATGCCAGGCGACGAGTAAACAGATTAGTGCGTCAGGCAAAGCGTAGATATGAAGAAAATATTGCAGCCAACTGTAAAAATAATCCGAAATCCTTCTTCAGGTACATAAACAACAGAAAGGCAATCAGAAGTGGAATTGGACCCTTAACAAATAGCGACGGTGCACTAGTGACTGACAGCCAACACGTTGCAAACCTATTAAACAATTATTTTTCCTCGGTGTTTAATAATAACAGTCCTCCCACCACTACCACCAACACCAGTACTAATGTAAATCCCGAGCATGCATTGCCTAAGTTTGAAATAAAACCTGATGAAGTCCTTAAAGCCCTCAAATCACTTAAAACAAATAAAAGTCCTGGACCTGACAAAGTATATCCAACTCTGCTGAAAGAAACAGAGCGAAATACTCTCTCCTCACAACTGTTTTCAATATGTCCTTGCGACAAGGCATCGTCCTTCAGATTGGAAAAGGCTAACGTGACACCGATTTTAAGAAAGGAGACAAAAGTACCAGGTAATTACAGGCCCATTAGTCTAACTTCGGTTGTAGGTAAGCTACTTGAGGGCATAATTAGAGACAAAATTGTGAGTTACCTCGAAAGCCACTCATTAATTGGGAACTCACAACACGGCTTCCGTAACAAAAGATCCTGCCTATCAAACCTATTGACCTTTTATAACGACCTCTTCACTGTTTATGACGTAAACAAATCAGTGGACGTAGTCTATCTTGATTTCCAGAAAGCGTTTGATAAAGTCCCACATCATAAATTACTTTACAAATTAAAGCAAATAGGTATTGACGGTCAAGTACACCAATGGATCGCGAATTGGTTGAGCAACAGACAACAAAGAGTAGTGATTGACGGATTTAACTCAGTGGGCGCCGACCACTAGTGGCGTCCCTCAGGGCTCGGTTCTTGGCCCAGTGCTCTTCATTATTTACATCAATGACGTGGATGTTGGACTCAATATTCGCATTAGTAAATTTGGCGACGACACAAAGATTGGTAACTCGGTTCTCACTGACGAAGACAGGCAAAGCCTCCAAGAGGATTTGCACAAAATTTCAGCTTGGTCGGATAGATGGGAGATACCCTTTAACGTAAGCAAGTGCCAGGTCCTTCAAGTTGGAACGAGGAATAAGAAGTTCGATTACGAAATGCACGGCGTTAAACTCAAAAGCGTTCAATGCGTCAAGGACTTGGGGATCAAAATCGCGTCAAACCTCAAATTCTCACAGCAATGCATCGTTGCAGCAAATAAAGCGAACAGAATGTTGGGCTTCATTAAAAGAAACTTTTTATTCAAGAATAAAGATGTAATACTGCCTCTACAATAGTTTAGTCAGACCCCTCTTGAATATGCGGTACAGTTTTAGTCTCCCCACCATGCAAAGGATATTGCTAAATTAGAAGGTGTTCAGCGTCGGGCAACGAAATGATCCCTTCCTTGCGCAACAAATCCTACGAAGAAAGCTTTCTACCCTTAATATGTTCTCTCTGAGAAACGTCGCCTCCGAGGAAAACTGATCGAATGTTTTAAAATACTTAATGGTTTCACGAATGTAGACAGATCAACATTGTT
This sequence comes from Eriocheir sinensis, assembly GCF_024679095.1. NCBI lineage: Eukaryota > Metazoa > Arthropoda > Malacostraca > Decapoda > Varunidae > Eriocheir > Eriocheir sinensis. The sequence continues at coordinate 18,157,343 of NC_066529.1, read as the reverse complement.
TATGATCGATGACACTTTGCGCACGAGGAACAATGGCGTAAAACTCAAATGTAGACAAGTAAATTCAGACTGCACTAAATTTTTCTTCACCAACGTTGTAGTCCGAGAATGAATAAGCTTCCACCGTCAGTGGTCCAGTGTAACACGATTGACTCCTTCAAAATAAGCTCGACCGTCACTTCCTTCAACTTAATATCAACTAGAGTAGAAATGCAACGTTTAGGAGCCTTCTGATTAATGTAAAATCACTTAGGTTTAAGGACAGACCACCTAGTCTGGACCATGGGGTCTGTGTGGTCTGATTTTCTATGTAAAAAAAATCTCTCTCTCTCTCTCTCTCTCTCTCTCTCTCTCTCTCTCTCTTCCCTTCCTCTCCCCTCCCCCTTCCCTCATCTCATTATCTCTGTCACTCTTGATAAAGCCTCTCCCCCATATTCCTTTTATTATCCTCCCTCTCCACCCCTTTTCTTTTCCATACCTCATTCTCGAGACTCTCCTCCCACCTCCCCCTCCCCCCAGCGGCCCCCTACACCACCAGTTTCTTTTTTCCTCTCTGTGTCCTTGTCTTTTTTTTTTCTTTTTTTTTACTTTACTTTAGTGTTGGTTTTCTCTTCCATCTTTTCTCCTTCCTTGCTTGGTTTTCCTCTACCTCTCAAGTGTCTTCTTTTCCTTAAATTTATGTTAGCCTTCTCTCTTGTCTTCCGTTTTTTTCCTTACTTAGCTTCTTTCTACCTCTTCCTTGTTTCTTTCCATCTTTACTTTATTTTACCGTCTTCTTCCTTACTTAGCTCTTCACTACCATTCTCTTCGAACTACAATACTTATTCGCCGACGTGAGTTGTCTTTCCTCCCCTTCTCAGACTTTCCTCTAATACTCCTCCTGGAAGTCAACAACTGTGTATTATTGGTCGATACGCGCGGGGGAATTTTTATATTGGCTGATGGAAGGGAGAGGCGGCCATCAGTATGCATTAGGAACGCTGCTACTCTCTGCCTGGACGTCAGATAAGTCTATATATGGATGCTCTTGTTTTTACGCGGGCGAGGGAGCGGTGATGGAAGGGACAGTGTTGTGTTAGGAAGGCTCGGTGTTATGCCCCCTCTGATGCAGTGCCGCGGGGGAGTTGAGAGATAGATAGACTGATAGACAGATAGTTAGCTAGATAGACAGATAAATATTTAGATAGAGATAGAGATAGATAGAATCATATTGGAAAACTGGACGTGCATATGTTGCCAATGACGACGAATTGACGATGGATTGACGACGGATTGACGACGCGTACACGTTCTTCAGTCGGTAAACGCAGGTGAACACAGAGGAAAGATGTGCTCTAATTAGGGATGTGAAATTATATAAGAGTTTCTTGAAGCTGATTAACGTTTGATGTAAAAATGAGAACACACACACACACACACACACACACACACACACACACACACACACACACACACACACACTCACACACACACGAAACGAGATTCTGGGCATCTAGGGGAAGGTCTATACATGCAAAATAGATTAGTTGAATGCAGGAAGAGTGAGATGAGGAAGGCAAGGACTTATAAGCGTAGATACAAGTAGGTTAGATTTTTGCGACTGCGCACACACACACACACACACACACACACACACACACACACACACACACACACACACACACACACACACACACACACACACACACGTATTTTACACAACCCTACATACCAGAAACATACGAAAGACACAAGAAAACAAGCATGGGAACGAAGGAGGTTGCTGTTACTGTGATAAAAGAGAGAAGTAAACTTTTATATTCTCCTCCCCTCACCATGCCAACAGGGAACAACGGAGGCTCACAGTGCGCACCTTAAGGAATGCTCGTGTTGGGGCGGCTCAAAGGGAGAGGGATCAAGCGCCTTAAGGACACAAACCCAGTTCTCCGAGGAAACAATTCGCCTCCTCCTCGACTGTTTAGTAGATCAAAGAGTCGTAGGTGCGTGCGAGGCGTCTCTTGTTGGACCAAGTCAACGGCCACTGACCTCTGTACCTAACTTTCGCTCTAGCTCGGGTCACGAAGATTGCGTTTTCGTTAAGCTTAAAAACATGTTTGGAATCAGTTCTAATTTCTCCTGTTACCACTGAGTGTAGAAGATGGTTATGGTGTTTATAAAAAAATGTTCATAGTATACGCCCCAAAAATAGATAAAACATAGCTTAGAAACAAAAAATTAATGCCGTAAGAATGATGGAACAAACACTAGGACACCAATAAATGATTCTCTAAAGTCAAAACCCACGTTATTGTTCTATACACGCCGGCGGCACGGGGGAAGGGGGGGAAGGGGCCAGGGCAGGAGTCACATCATACAACTCCTATTTCATTATTATTCAACGCTGTGCTCGACTGGGTGCTGCGTAAACGTTGTTGTGACACCGAAATGAGGCACGATCGTTAACGTTTTCCCTCGTCCCTTCAGCGCCACCCCTCTCCCCCTCCCGCGAGCACCGCCGCTGATAAGGACACGAACCGTCCGTGTGTACTTTCCCTAATTTTCCAGCCAGTGATGTGGAAGCCATGCGTTGTGGAGGGAGGGGGGGGCTAGGAGGTGGGGGGGGAGAGAGAGAGAGAGAGAGAGAGAGAGAGAGAGAGAGAGAGAGAGAGAGAGAGAGAGAGAGAGAGAGAGAGAGAGAGAGAGAGAGAGAGAGAGAGAGAGAGAGAGAGAGAGAGAGAGAGAGAGAGAGAGAGAGAGAGAGAGAGAGAGAGAGAGAGAGAGAGAGAGAGAGAGAGAGAGAGAGAGAGAGAGAGAGCAATATTATTGTTTGAATAGTGTGTGTGTGTGTGTGTGTGTGGGTGGGTGGGTGTGTGTGTGTGTGTGTGTGTGTGTGTGTGTGTGTGTGTGTGTGTGTGTGTGTGTGTGTGTGTGTGTGTGTGTGTGTGTGTGTGTGTGTGTGTGTGTGTGGATGGAGTGAGAGTGTGTGTGTGTGTGTGTGTGTGTGTGTGTGTGTGTGTGTGTGTGTGTGTGTGTGTGGGTGGGTGGGTGAGAGGGAGGGAGGGAGGGTGTGTGTGTGTGTGTGTGTGTGTGTGTGTGTGTTCTTAGTAGCCTTACTTCCCAGATGAATTGATTAAACTGACTTCTCATTGTTCTTTTCCTCCCTTTAGCCCTGAGCCCAGTACTTTACCATTACCCGACTAATATAAACAACCCTACCCAACTTTTTAAGATCCCCACACTTTCCTTCGGCTTTCTCAAAAGCCCTACAAGTCTGCCTCACTCTCAGGGATGGAGTGAATACCAGAGTTGTGTATTGGCATACGAATACTTCAAATTCTAACGAATACGAATTCGAAAACACTGAAATGATTTGAAATCGAATACAAATACGAATACTTCTTGAAAGTATTCATGAAACATTCATGAATACTTTTCATTGAATAATACCTTCTTGATCTAGCTGAGCATAGCTCTGTTCTAAATTCATGCAACAGTAAAACGAGCTCATAAGTTTGTATATACTATACACGACGATCTCACGTCCGGCCAGGAGGCTGAAGTTGTAAGGAGCAACGGCTGTTATTTCTGATCATAAATTTTGAAGTATTTGTCAGATTATTCGCAGAATTCGAATATTTATCCCTTTTATTCGAATACGAATGAAAATACTTTGATTTCGATCAGTAATCATTCGAATACGAGTACGAATACACCTAAATACGGCATTCGAATGTATTCGAATACGATTACCGAATACGAATACTCCATCCCTGCTCACTGTCTGCCTTCTTCCTTCAATAACCCCGATCCTCACGCAGTATCCTTACCCACCTAACCTAAACATCAACCACTTTCAGTCTAAGTATGCCTTCCTTTGCCTTGCCCAACAATCCTACAAGCCTGCCTCACTGTCTGCCTTCTTCCCCTCCTAACACAATCCTCATGCAGTAACCTTACCCACCTAATCTAAGCAACCAGCACTTTCAGCCTCCCTATATCTTCCTTTGTTTGCCCAACAGTCCTACAAGCCCGCCTGACTCTGGCTGCCTCACTGTCGTCCTAACCCGCGCCTTGCACTAATACCTTTCCCAGTATCTGATATTAGGGTATATTTCAGTCCAACCAGAGGGCAGTACGTGACACTTATTGCGGCTAAAAATGCTTTAGTGTTCGCCCCCACTGAGTTAACTTGTTCCATGTAGCTCCTCTCATCCTCCCTTGGCCCCTCACCCCCCCCCCCCTTCCCATGCTGCTCTTCTTCTTCTTCTTCTTCTTCTTCATCTTCTTCTTCTTCTTCTTCTTCTTCTTCTTCTTCTGCTTCTTCTTTTGCTTCTTTCTCTCCTTTTTCTCTTCTTTTTTTCTTCCTTTTCTCTTCCTATTCTCTTCTTTTTCCTCCTCCTCCTCCTCCTCCTCCTCCTCCTCTTCATTGCCTGTTTCCAGCTTATCTACTGTCGACCCAAAGGAAATTGAGAGAGAGAGAGAGAGAGAGAGAGAGAGAGAGAGAGAGAGAGAGAGAGAGAGAGAGAGAGAGAGAGAGAGAGAGAGAGAGAGAGAGAGAGAGAGAGAGAGAGAGAGAGAGAGAGAGAGAGAGAGAGAGAGAGAGAGAGAGAGAGAGAGAGAGAGAGAGAGAGAGAGAGAGAGAGAGAGAGAGAATGGCCCCAACAAGCCGCATTCCAGACGGTCAGTGACAACTTCTTATTGGGAAAAATGGAGGGAGGGGGAGGGAGAGGAGAGAAGGAAAGAAGGGAAGGAGAAAGGAAGGGAGGAATGGAGGAGGGAGGGATAGAAGGAAAGGAAAGAGGGAGGGAGGGAGGGAGGAAGGGAAAGAAGGAGAAAGCGAGGGAGGAAGGGAGGGGAGGGCGGAATAGAAGAAGAGGAAGGAGGAAGGGAGGAAGAAAGGGAGGGAGGGAGGAAGGGAGGGAGGGATGGAGGGAGAGAAGGAGAAAGATGGAGGAAGATGTTGGGTACGACAGTGTAGGATCCTTTAAGAGATGAGCAAAATGTGTGGGGACAGGAGGAGGAGGAGGAGGGGGAGGAGGAGGAGGAGGAGGAGGAGGAGAAAGAGGGATGGGAAATACATATAAACAACTTCCTAACATTACTATTATTACTTTTTTTTTTTTTTTCATTAGTATTATTATGATTATTATTATCATCATTATTACCACTATTATTGTTACTACTGTTTAGAACGGAGGAAAAAAATAGAGTGAGGATTTATGGAAGGAAAGGAAAACGAAAAAAAATATAAAAACAAAAGGAGAAGGATCTGCACAGTATAAAGAGAAAGGAGGATTTAGAGATAATAGAAAGAATAAAAGACAATGAGAGAGAGAGAGAGAGAGAGAGAGAGAGAGAGAGAGAGAGAGAGAGAGAGAGAGAGAGAGAGAGAGAGAGAGAGAGAGAGAGAGAGAGAGAGAGAGAGAGAGAGAGAGAGAGAGAGAGAGAGAGAGAGAGAGAGAGAGAGAATTACATAGAATTACATAGAAAATCAAACCACACAGACCCCATGGTCCAGACTAGGTGGTCTGTCCTTAAACCAAAGTGATTTTACATTAATCAGAAGGCTCCTAAACGTTGCTTTTCTACTCTAGTTAATACTAAGTTGAAGGAAGTGACGGTCGAGCTTGTTTTTAAAGGAGTCAATCGTGTTACACTGGACCACTGATGGTGGGAGCTTATTCCATTCTCGCACTACAACGTTGGTGAAGAAAAATTTGGTGCAGTCTGAATTTACTTGTCTACATTTGAGTTTTATGCCATTGTTCCTCGTTCGCAAAGTGTCATCGGTCATAAACAATTTTGTTCTGTCTACATTCGTGAAACCATTAAGTATTTTAAAACATTCGACGTCGGAGGCGACGTTTCTCAAGAGAGAACATGTTAAGGGTGGAAAGCCTTTCTTCGTAGGATTTGTTGCGCAAGGAAGGGATCATTTATGTTGCTCGACGCTGAACACCTTCTAGTTTAGCAATGTCCTTTGCATGGTGGGGTGACCAAAACTGTACAGCATTTTCCAAGTTGTGTCTGACTAAACTATTGTAGAGCGGAAGTATTACATCTTTATTCTTGAATAAAAAGTTTCTTTTAATGAAGCCCAACCTTCTGTTCGCTTTATTTGCTGCATCGATGCACTGATGTGAGAATTTGAGGTTTGACGCGATTTTGACCCCCAGGTCCTTAACGCATTGAACGCTTGTGAGTTTAACGCCGAGTATTTCGTAATCGAACTTCTTATTTTTTGTTCCAACTTGAAGGACCTGGCACTTGTCTACGTTAAAGGGCATCTCCCATTTATCCGACCAAGCTGAAATTTTGTGCAAATCCTCTTGGAGGCTTTGCCTGTCTTCGTCCGTGAGAACCGAGTTACCAATCTTTGTGTCGTCTGCAAATTTACTAATGCGATTATTGAGTCCAACATCCACGTCGTTGATGTAAATAATGAAGAACACTGGGCCAAGAACCGAGCCCTGAAGGACGCCACTAGTGACCGGCGCTCACTCTGAAAAAGAGAGAGAGAGAGAGAGAGAGAGAGAGAGAGAGAGAGAGAGAGAGAGAGAGAGAGAGAGAGAGAGAGAGAGAGAGAGAGAGAGAGAGAGAGAGAGAGAGAGAGAGAGAGAGAGAGAGAGAGAGAGCTAAGGAGGGAAAAAGGAGGGGAAGGAAAACGGAAAAGTGGTATAGGAAATTGTTTAGTCTTGAGATCTGAAAACACGTGAAAGTGAGAAAGGATTGGAAAGTAGAAGTAAATGAAGTGCGGATTAAATGGAGATGAGGAAGAAGGAACGAGAAGCAAAGCAGGTGATAGAAAAAATAGTGAAGGGGAGGAGATAGGGAAAGAAGATGAAGAGAAATAAAAAGGAGAAAGAAGAGAGGAGACGAGAATAAAAGGAGAGGAGCAAGGTTAAGTTTTGATGAGAAGATGAGAGAAGAAGGAGCAAGGTGAGGTTTTAATGAGAAGATGAGAGAAGAGAAGAGAAGAGCAGAGAGAAGAGGAGCAAGACGGTTTGTTAAGAGAGGAGCGAGGTGTAGAGGAGCAAGATGAAGAGCGTTGAGGGGGGCAGGGTGAGGCAGGGGTAGGGGCTGTGTTTTCTAGCGTCCTGCCTCTTCTGTCTCCTCTCTGGGGTCACGCGAGATACTTGAGGATCTGAAGTTCACAAATATTTGAGTGTTCCACGTGACGGGTCAGCCGATACTCTCTTTATCTCCATGAATCAGAACTGCTATAACTCGTATTTACATTACATAATAAATTAATTACTCCAACATTTTTTTAATACACTTGGCGTAGATAGATTTACAAAAGCGGCGCTGGATAACTAAAGGCTTTAATAGCAGCCTCCATTATCCACAACGGAGCTTTGGCCTGATGAAGGGATTGAAAAATGTATGAGCGGGCGATGACAAATGAACAAATAGCGAAATACAATGACCTGGTTTTCACTGTTACGCGCTGAATGAGTTAGCTTAGCACGGCAATAATTATCACGACACATACATACGAACACACACACACACGCACACACACACACACACACACATACACACACACACACACAGACACACACGCACAGACACACACACACACTTGAATATTAACAAGCAAACACAAACACAAAATGAAATGCAATTGGCCCATTTTCATTGTTTAAATTCTTAGGCTCGGCACCATCACATTATTTTTTTTTCAGAATAGCCGCCATTTCATCTTCACATCACCATCATGTTGTATCGCCTCAATATTGCCTTTTTTCCGTCGTATCAGTTTCCATCACAAGGTCTCGGGGCCATTTGGGTCGCTGGGGATATTTTTCCATTCCGCCGAGGCAGAAACTTTTGCTTCGCCGAAGTCCCGCGCCCTCGAGCACTGACCTTCACGCGGGAAGGCTTCAGGCATTGCGTGGCGCCCGACAAGTTTCTGATGGCTGGTTTGTCTCATTCAGCTGGGACACACACACACACACACACACACACACACACACTCACACACACACACACACACACACAGAGATAGACAGACAGACAGACAGACAGACACACACACACACACACACACACACACACACACACACACACACACACACACACACACACACACACACACGGTGAATGCGTATCGAAATTACATTAGTTGAGGTAATGTGTTAATAATGGGTGGACGTCAGGTTTAAGTTCTGTCCGTGTTTTTCGGTGCATAATTTTGGCACCATGGAGGAAAGGTAATTAGTGAGAGAGGAAGAATGAAATAAAGAATAAAATAGAAAAGGGAAAGGACTACCGTTATCCCTACTACCATCACAGAAAAACGGGCACTAGCAGCAAAAACTGATGGAGTGCCTCCCATTGTCCTTAAAAACTGTGCCTCCGTGCTGTCACCCTGCCTGGTCAAACTCTGTCGCCTCTGCCTGTCAACATCTACCTTTCCTTCTTGCTGGAAATATGCCTTCATAGAGCCTGTGCCTAAGAAGGGTGACCGTTCCAATCCCTCAAATTACCGTCCTATTACTTTACTTTCTTGTCTATCTCAAGCTTTTGAATCAATCTTTAATCTTAAGATTCAAAAGCATCTTTCCACTTCTGACCTTCTATCTGATCGCCAGTATGGGTTCCGCAAGGGACGTTCTACTGGTGATCTCCTTGCCTTCCTAACTGACTCTTGGTCATCCTCTCTTAGCCGTTTCGGTGAAACCTTTGCTATTGCGCTGGACTTATCAAAAGCTTTTGATAGGGTCTGGCACGGATCTTTGCTTTCCAAACTATCCTCCTATGGTTTCTATCCTTCTCTCTGTACCTTTATCTCCAGTTTCCTTTCTGACCGTTCTATTCCTGCTGTGGTAGACGGTCACTGTTCTTCCCCTAAACCTATTAACAGTGGTGTCCCACAGGGTTCTGTCCTATCTCCCACTCTCTTTCTGTTGTTCATTGATGATCTTTGATTGATGATGTGTCCTATCCATTCTTACGCCGACGACTCCACTCTGCATTACTCAACTTCTTTTAATACAAGACCCACCCTACAGGAACTTAACGATTCAAGGCTGGAGGCAACAGAACGCTTAGCCTCAGACCTTACTATTATTTCCGATTGGGGCAAGAGGAACCTGGTGTCCTTCAACGCCTCAAAAACACAGTTTCTCCACCTATCCACTCGACACAATCTTCCAGACAACTATCCCCTATTCTTTGACAACACTCAGCTATCACTTTCTTCAACACTAAACATCCTCGGTCTATCCTTATCAAAATCTCAACTGGAAACTTCATATCTCATCTCTTACTAAATCAGCTTCCTCGAGGCTGGGCGTTCTGTACTGTCTCCGCCAGTTCTTCTCCCCCGCACAGTTGCTATCCATTTACAGGGGCCTTGTCCGCCCTCGTATGGAGTATGCATCTCATGTGTGGGGGGGCTCCACTCACACAGCTCTCCTTGACAGAGTGGAGTCAAAGGCTCTTCGTCTCATCAGCTCTCCTCCTCATACTGATAGTCTTCTACCTCTTACCTCCCGCCGCCATGTTGCCTCTCTTTCTATCTTCTATCGATATTTTCATGCTGACTGCTCTTCTGAACTAGCTAACTGCATGCCTCCACGCAGCACCAGGGGCCGCGGGTCGCCTGGCAGCCTTACGAGCAGGCGCCTCACGCACAGTGACACAGCGCCACCCCCTCAGGCTTATAACACAGACATCCATCACTGAAATGAACAACAAAAAGTTATAACAACGCCGTGGCTGGCCGTGACTTGTGAGAACAGGAGGGAGGGATGATGGAGTGCCGGCGATCACGGGCCGCTGAGTGAGCCTCCGCCGGGGAATCCATAATACAATAATGCGATACACCGATGAAAATATTGGGGCGTTCATTTCCACCGCCGTGCCGCAAATCATTATTGGAGGCGCACGGGAACGAGGGTACGGAGGATTCGAGGTCTTATGGGAGGAGATAGTGAAACACGGTGGCGTAATTCCGTAGAATTTAATAAGACTCAGTCACGGTGCCGCATAACGTATTGGGTTGCCTTGTGATGGGGGGAAAAACGACACAGTTCCAACCTCTGCATGTTAGAGGTCAGCAGCACTCATTGTGATTTTTTAAGAAGCCATTTAAGTCATTGCAGCTGGATGGATGGGTGGAGAAAGACGTGGTAGATGCTTCACAGGCCTCGGCCAGTGGAGGGCTTAACGCGGGCCCTCACAGTCAAGAGGTGAAGGCTTACACACAGCGCCGTCGTCCTTGTAACATGTCCTCATCGCAAAGTCAATTAAACTTTCGTGCTTTTTAACAAATTCTTAATTAAGGAGAAAAATATGATAGCAATCAAGCCGCTATAAAAATCCAAGGCAAGGAGAAAAAAAAATCCTTGTAAAGATAATGTTATGCCTTGGACAAGAAATGAGCGAGGCACACAATATTTACCTTAATACGGAAACACACAAGACCGTCAACTCAAAGACGACCATTATCATCGCGTTCGTGTGAAGACTCCGCAGCTTCGCATCGTTACTGGCCTTAGAGGAAACGATACAAAGAAATTAATTAACCACCGATTAGCCTTTGATCACTGGCCCGGACAGACTGAAGAAAAAACATAATTGGACCGAACACAGGTAATGAATAAACTTTAATGCTGCTTGCTCGTTAGAAGAATTACTTTAGTGCTTCCGCGATCTGTCTTGAGTCGCTTTTTGTTGATATTTACAGCAGTAGCTCAATATACACTATATACGTAGAAAGCTGAATTTAATGAAGAGCAGAAACACGCTAGAAAACGAGAAACAGAATCACGCTCCCAAGACGAGTGTTCCTTCTCCCTCCCCTCAATATCCCCTCAAGTGCCTACGACTGCCTTACATCAGAATCGTCCCTCAACTCTTAGCCTACTTCCACTAACATAAGTCCTCCTTCCCCTCTTCTTCCTTTTCTTCTTCCTCTTTTTTCTCCTCATCTTCGTCTTCCTTTTCTTCCATCCTCCGTTTCTGCTTCCTTTTCCTTCTCCTCCTCTACCTCCTCTTCCACTTTATTTCTTCCTTTTCCTCTTCCTCTTCTTCTTCCTCCTTTTCCTCTTCCCTCTCTTCCTCCTCTCCTCCCCCTCCTCCTCCTTTTCTTCTTCCTTTTCTTTCTCCTCCTCTTCCTCTTCCTTTTCTTCCATCCTCCTTTTCTGCTTCCTTTTCCTTCTCTTCCTCTACCTCCTTTTCCACTTTCTTTATCTTTTCCTTTTCCTCTTCCTCATCTTCCTCCTCCTTTTCCTCTTCCCTTTTTTCCTCCTCTCCTCTCCTCGTCCTCCTCTTCCTCTACCTACCCAGTGCATACTATCCCGGGCCATCAATCCCGCCCCCCTATACCTCCAATAATCCGTCCTGAGCTAAATCTCGTTAGCCTCTATACCGTCCCATTCATGACCTCCCTCCACCACCGACTACCTCTCCCTTCCTTCCTCCCCTTTACTATTCACTCTACTTGCTCTTCGCTTCTCCTCCTCTTCACCGACTCGTTCATTTTTTGCTTCATCAGTCTTTAAAATCTCTTATGTAATTTCCCAAGTGTAAAGATACGTGGTGAAATATTCCTTACTTTCAATCTTTTTCTTAATTCTGTCTGTCTGAGGGTCTATCTATGTGCTTGTCCGTCTCTCTACCTAACTGTTAATTATTTTGATATTCAGGATTTCGCTCTGTAAGTCTTTCCCTGTAGTTATGTTTGTCTGGGTGTTTGTCTGTCTGTCTTTCTCTCCCCACTCCCCTCCTTCTCCTCCTCTCCTTCTGCTTCTTCACCCCCACCCCCTCACACCGCCCTCTCCTATTCTGTGTCATACTCATTCTGTCGTCCGTTCTTTTCCTCTCTCCTCCCTTCCTCTAACCTCCCCTCCCCCCGCTACTTTGATCACCCTTAATGCTCCTATACCTTCTCCCCCTCCCTTACCATCCCTTCCCCTCCCCTCCCCTTCCTTTCTACTTTATCTCATACCTCCCCCTCCTCCTCCTCCTCCTCGTCCTCCCTCTCCCTCTCCCTCTCTCTCTCTCTCTCTCTCGACATCCTTCTCTTTCACCGTCTTTCTCCTCTACTATATAGTCATTGCATCCATGTTGACAATAAAAACATGACGTCAATAACAATAAAACTGACAGTGATATCGCTAATGAGGCAATATTCATTAAAAGGATAAACTAGTGAAGGGTAACATAGGGGCACACAGTAGCAGTACACAGTGACTTTCTTCATGACGGTGATACTGAAGCTGAAAATGGGATGGATAGAAAATAGAAATGTAAATGATGTGTGAGACGGATTGCGGACTTGAAATGCTTTACTGAAACAAGATATTGGAGAGTGGAGACAACGGGGATCAAGGAAACTGCTATGTAGGGGGTGCAAATGTCTGGGGCGTGCAACTCAGACCTCGACAGAGACAAAGACAGTGGCGCTCTCTGAATAGAAGATGTGAAAGTCTCCCCGTTAAATAGATGACAGTCAGTGATGGTCTCGAGTCACACAATGTTTTCCTTGATACGGATACACACAAGACTGCCAACTCCAAGACAACTATTATCATCGCGTTCTTGCGAAGACTCCGTAGCTCCAAATCGTTACTGGCCGTACAGGAAGCGACACAGAGCAACTAATTAACAACCGATTAGTCTTTGATCACTGCCGGCAGAAGATTAAGAAAAAACGTAATTGGACCGAACACAGCTAATGAATGACCTTAATGCTGCTTCCTCGTTCGAAGGATTTGTTTGATCCTCATACGAACTGTCTTATGTGACGTTTTCTTGATATTTAAATGATGTTCTGAAGACCAACCCATCAACCCGGACCCTAGAAGAAACCGTCCAAGTGAATCAAGAATATAAAAAATTGCCTGCGCCATGACGGGCTTGGGCCGACCACCAGGCCCCTGAAGAAAGCCTACCGGCGCTACAGGCAAAGACGTAAAAAAAAAAACTCAAACGCCCATTTTGTTTGTGTTTGCAGCAATGTCTATATAAACTCAAGCAGCCCTTCCACCTTGCGAACACAGGCACTGACAAAGCTTCTGATTACTTTTACTACGTCAATGTGGCTTTAAGTAAAATTCTTGATCTTTTTCCTATCCTCTTTAACAGATGTCCCACAAACTGAAACTCAACCACTTACTTGTACATGTATACATCAAGAAAAGCTTCATGCAACCTTGTTATTTGTAGATGCGTGTGATATGTTCTCGCTCTCTCTCGCAGGTAGAAACGTCGTCCGCAGCGAATAAAGGCTAAATGGTCGCAAATATTGACGAATCGCTAATGGTAGAGTGGTGCGGGAGATAAGGGGAGGTGGAGGCTGGACGTGGCGGTGGCGGCGGTGGTGGTGGTGGTGGTGGTGATGGTGGTGGCAGTGGCGATGTGTAGGACGACAATGGAGGTAGTAATAGATTGTGGTGTTGTGTAGGAAGTGCTATATTGTGGTGTAACTATCAGTGTGTGTGTGTGTGTGTGTGTGTGTGTGTGTGTGTGTTGTTTTGTTTTATGTTATGCTGCTGCGATTCTCCGTCGGTTCCATAGCGAGATGCATCATGTTCCCTCGTGTTTCAGCGTGTGGTGCCATGCCGCAGTACAAGCTGGTCTACTTCAACCTTCGGGGCCGCGGGGAGCCGGTGCGCTGGGTCCTGGCCGCCGCGGAGCTCCAGTACGAGGACGTCCGCTACAACAAGGATAAAGAATGGCCCTTCAAGAAGCCAGGTAACGCGCGACTCTGGTAAAGGTGACACACTGAACAGCATTGTTTCTTTACCAATCTACGACTGAATGTAAGGGGGAGTAATAGGAGGGGATGTAAGCTTGAACATCTTAAATCGAGAGCCGTAGTTAACAGTTTGGCCAAGCTCTCCGAGACGTAATCTTTCCCCAATGCCGCTCAGGTTACGTTACTGGCGGAAGCGTCGAATCCTCACGCCCAGAAGTTAGCAATACCAGAACGATCATTGTAGTCGGTTAATTGGAATGACTTTTGTAGCATTGATGAGTTCGGCGGCGGGCTTGTTTCGAGGTTTCTGAACACACTGGAGGAAAAAATGGTAAATCCGATGTTGAGGCTTTTTCTCTCTATATATTTAGTTCTAATAGAGGTAGAGACAGGCAAATCCCAAGCAAGGCACAGACAGACCTCAAAGAAGCGACAGACAGACAGACAGGCAGACAAACTCTAATCAAGGCACAGACAAACGAACAGACGCGAAACATGGAACAGACAAACAAACCCGAAACAAGGCACAGACAGACAGACAGATTTCAAAGCTACAGATAGACTGCCAGACCCCAAATAAGCGACAGATAGACAGACATATTTCAAAGCTACAGATAGACAGACAGACCCCAAATAAGCGACAGATAGACAGACATATTTCAAAGCTACAGATAGACAGACAGACCCCAAACAAACCACAGACAGAAACAGAAAGACACCAAAAAAGCACTGACAGAAAGGTCCCAAGCAAGCCACAGACACAGACCCCAAACAAGCCACAGACAGACAGACATACCCCGAACAAGCTACGTATATACAGACGGACCCCGGACAACCCGCTGGCAGACATATCGCGTGAAGCTTTCAGAACCACGACACACATAAAAATGCTTGTGGAGTCTGATTGGCATTCCTCTCCTCATCACGAAAAGTTAATTTGGTTGTACACTTTTAAATAGGCCGCGGAATTAGCGATCACCTCCCCCTCCGCCCCCCAGACCCCCACCCCCGCCGCCGCCGCCATCATTGCCTCACCACTTAGACCCGAAGCGGACTCTCCCATGCCCGAAAGAGAGGAATAAAATGCTTCCAACTTTCGAATTTAGGGGATCATACACAACAAAACTTTACTTACACGTTGTTTGCTAAATACTGCGATCATCCTTCGTGACTATGGACAAAATTAAACAGTCCCAGAAAAGAACACAGCCAACACTCTCTCTCTCTCTCTCTCTCTCTCTCTCTCTCTCTCTCTCTCTCTCTCTCTCTCTCTCTCTCTCTCTCTCTCTCTCTCTCTCTCTCTCTCTCTCTCACCTCCGCTTAACTCCACCCCCTATACACACCCACTGACCTCTCCCTTCCACTGCCTTCCCCTCGACTCACCCACACACTAACCACCCATCACACATTAACGACCCGCCCATTCCCCTCGGTCACCAGCCCATCGCCTACACACCAACTCTACATATCTTGCTCTTCACTTACGAACAGACTAACACCGCCCACCAGTCACCATTGCCGCCCTCCTCCTCACACACACTCATCCTCCATTTACCGTCCCCCACTGACTCGGCAACCACCCAGCGCTGACACGTCAATCGCCCTCCACCCACACACTCTCTCTGGAAGCTCCGCGGCTGGTGACGGCTAACGAAGCTCTCGGGGAGGCCTTCATTACGTGAGCAAGAAATCATAGTCTTTGGAGAAGGAAGGAATGAGAGAGAGAGAGAGAGAGAGAGAGAGAGAGAGAGAGAGAGAGAGAGAGAGAGAGAGAGAGAGAAGCAAGGCAAGAAAAGGAGATGAAGGAACTAAGGACGAATGGTGGATGAAAAGATGGAGCGCAATAGTAAAGGAAAAAATAGAAAAAAGGAAAACACAGGCAGTAAAACGGAGGATGGAGAAAAGGAGGGAATAAAACAAGTGAGGAACAATGAAGATGGAAAGAACTTGCGACATGCAGAAGAAATTATAGGGAAGACAAAAATACCACCAGAGAAAATTAAGAGATGAGAGAGAGAGAGAGAGAGAGAGAGAGAGAGAGAGAGAGAGAGAGAGAGAGAGAGAGAGAGAGAGAGAGGTGATGCCCAAATAAGGTTCTCTTGATCGAAATGGGACACCTGGGAGTCCTCATTAACGTAAGGGGACAGGTGGCGCATGTGGACAGGTATATACGAGAAGAGATACACGCCAACGCTTAACGTCATCGTCCTCGTCCTCCTCCTCTTCATATTTCTCCTTGTTCTCGTTTATCTGATCTTCGACTTGTCTTTGTTCGCATCCTCCTTTACTTCGTCTTCCTCTTTCTTCTTGTCTGCTTCATTTTCGTCTTCATCCTTTTCTTCATCTTCCTCCTCCTCATCATCATCTTTCTCGTCTTCGTTTTCATACTTCTCCTCGTTCTCTTCGACTTCATCCTCCTCGTGTTCTTCGTCCTCATCCTGCTCCTCTTCCTCTTCCTCTTCATCCTTCTCGTCTGCTTCGTCCTCATCCTGCTCCTCGTCCTCTTCCTCTTCATCCTGCTACTCGTCCTCTTCCTCTTCATCCTGCTCCTCGTCCTCTTCCTCTTCATCCTGCTCCTCGTCCTCTTCGTCCTGCTCCTCGTCCTCTTCCTCCTCATCCTGCTCCTCGTCCTCTTCCTCTTCATCCTGCTCCTCGTCCTCTTCCTCTTCATCCTGCTCCTCGTCCTCTTCCTCTTCATCCTGCTCCTCGTCCTCTTCCTCTTCGTCCTGCTCCTCGTCCTCTTCCTCTTCGTCCTACTCCTCGTCCTCTTCCTCTTCGTCCTACTCCTCGTCCTCTTCCTCTTCGTCCTACTCCTCGTCCTCTTCCTCTTCGTCCTACTCCTCGTCCTCTTCCTCTTCATCCTGCTCCTCGTCCTCTTCCTCTTCGTCCTGCTCCTCGTCCTCTTCCTCTTCGTCCTGCTCCTCGTCCTCTTCCTCTTCATCCTGCTCCTCGTCCTCTTCCTCTTCATCCTGCTCCTCGTCCTCTTCCTCTTCATCCTGCTCCTCGTCTCCGTTGGTCTTCGTCTGGGTTGGAGGCAGCGGGAGTGAAGGCTTTGTGTAGAGTTCTTTTGTCACAAGTTTTCGCGACATCAGCATCTTACCCCCCTCTCCCCTCTCACCCTCAACTGTCTCCTCTCCTCCGCTTCTTCTTCTTCTTCCCTCTCATCTTCCTCCGACTTCTACTTCTTGTTCCTTTTCCCTCTCCTTCTGCCCTTTCTCATATTCTTCATTCTCCTCTTCTTCTGTTACTTTCCCTATTGGTTCTATATTTTTATCATGTCTTGTTCTTGGTTTATTCATGTTCATTCTTCTTCTTCCTCCTCATTCTCTTTCTTCCTGTTCTGCCTCCTCCTACTCCTCTTGTTCTTCCTCTTCATCCTCCTCATCCTTCTGAATCACAACTCACTTCTCTTCCCCTCCTCCTCCTCCTCCTCCTCTTCTTCTTTTTTCCCTGTTCTACCTCTTTTTCAGCCTCCTCCTACTCCTCCTGTTCTCCCTCTTCATCCTTCTCATCCTTCTGATTCACAACTCGCTCCTCCTCCTCCTCCTCCTCCTCCTCCTCCTCCTCCTCCTCCTCCTCCTCCTCCTTCTTCTCCTCCTCTTCCTCTCCCTCCTCAGTATATCTTTCATCACTGTTATCTCCTGGCATTATGTTGCCTCATCTTCATCCTCCCTCTCTGCCAAACGTATTAAGGAACTGTCCTAAACCCAGCAACCAGAACTCCCTCTCTCTCTCTCGCTCTCGCTCTCGCTCTCGCTCTCTCTCTCTCTCTCTCTCTCTCTCTCTCTCTCTCTCTCTCATACGCAAGTTCCATTCGCTTTACCTGCACCCTTTCCTCCTCATTTTCGCCTCCTCCTCCTCCTACTCCTCCTCCTCCTCCTCCTCTCTCTACCCCCCTCCCCTAACCCGTTGTCTTCCTTCCTGTGTCTGAAAGGAAAACACGGTTCTTGGAAGGGAGACAAAAATAGCTTTATTCAGACGGGAAATTGCTCATCGTGGAAAGATTTTGCGGCACCGTTAACTCGCATTATTTCCTCCTCCTCCTCCTCCTTCATCTCGTCCTCCTTCTCTCCTCCCTCCCAGCCCTTGTAACATACCTTCCCTCTCCTGCGACGCTCCTCCTCTTTCTCTTCTAACTCATTAACACGTAAACGATGGAGACAAAGCGTGGAATGTAGACGTGGAAGAGGATGGGTGTTATTGCCACGTTGGGGCGAGGAAGGGGAGGGTGGTGGGTGTTGCAGAGGTGGGAATTGGGGTGACAGTGAGGAGGTGATTGGGGTGGTGGCCGGTCACATACCCTCCTGAACATTTGCCCCATCGGAATTTTCCCCACTCACAAGTTCCCCCTTGGACATAATCACTAACCTCGAGACATCTCCCCCCTTCAGACATTTTCCCTTCTCCCTCGTCTATCCATGCAACTAGAGAGAAGTTTGTTTGTATAGGTGTGGTAAAGAGGAGTAAAAAGATAAATAGATAGATAGATAGATAGATAGATAGATAGATATAATAGATAGATAGATAAACAAATAGGTAGATAAACAGAGAAAATAAAACTGTTAGTGAGCCTTGATGGTAATGAAGATAAGAATATTATGACTGTGATGAGGACGATAAAAGTTAATAATCTGTCATCCATTACCTCCGTCTATTAATCTGATGATGATGATGATGATGACAGGCATGATCGGCCCCCAGGTAGCCATAACGCATAC